>NC_044918.1:29502028-29544231 GCF_003576645.1 Ipomoea triloba
TTTTTTTTTTTTTTTTTTTTTTTTTTTTTTTTTTTTTTTTTGTGTGTGTGTGTGTGTGTGTGTTAAACTTTCTTTTTTGGATGGCATGATAGGGATCAAACACAGAGGAGTACAGTGAAGGAAGGAACCTTTTGGAGAGGTGTGACAAGCTGATTCATAGTATTGCAGAGATGACAGCCACAGATATGCAACCAAGCCCAGTATCAGTTCTGGACTCCTCTTTCTACCGGGAAGACTCACCATCACCTTCTCCTATAAGGAAGCGAAGCATTGAATTCTTAGGTATGCTAGCTTCTTTTGTATCTCTGTGTTGTTCAGGTTTCATCTGGTTTCACAAGCAAATGTAGTATATAATAGGCTTAGTTTTTTTTAAAAAAATAATTCTTTTAAGAATATGATTGACTGCAACTGCATGTGGTGATGGTTAGATATTATCAGTATGATACCGTTAATGCAAAATGTGAGTCATTAAATGAGAACTACCTCTGATAATGAGAAATTTAAATTGAGGAGTACTTGTTTCTCCTTGGTTTGAAAAGAAAATAACACACAAACATTTTTGTTGTCTATTTTATGGTCCTGATTCTAGGACTTACGAATCATTTGTTAAAGTTTCCTTCAACATGAGATTAGGAAACCATAAAAGAGCTGCAATTTTAGTTTTGTAATCTTAAAATTTTTGGTTCATTTTATAAAATATAAAAAGATTATGTTGAACTTGTGTGTTTTATTTTTCCTAATAAAAAGAAAAATACTTTACTTTTAAACCAACAGTTACTAGATGGCATATTAGTAGAAGTATAATGTGCAAACTGAAGTTTTTACATCACCAAATGTTTTTTTTTTTTTTCCGTTTGAATCACTGCCAATTATACTTTATATTGTGGATGAATTAGGTGATTTTGACAATGAGATACCAAGGGCTGAAATTTCACCGGTCCAATCAAAGTCCAAGGATACAACAGTAGATTGTGATATTAGTTATATCACTGACATTCTTAGGGCTTCTCATTACCTTCCCGAAGAATCTGACATCTTCCTACTGTTGGAGAAACAACAATTTCTCAAAGGAAAAGACACGTCAGAAGATTCTAGACTGCAAAGGAAGGTGATCTTTGACACTATCACTGAAATTCTGGATAGGAACAGGCAACTGCCTCCATGGAAACTATATTCACGGTCAAATTCTATTACTGCACAGTCATCGGTGCAAATAATCTTGTCAGAATTCCTAAGAATCCAAGAACGGGATAATTCTGATGACTTGTTTGAGATCATTTGCAATGCTCTCAAAAAAGATCTGGCACACGATGATGTAAATGGCTGGGGAGATTGTCCGATAGAGATGTCAGAGACAGTATTGGACATGGAAAGGCTTATATACAAGGACTTAATGGGAGAAACAATCAGTGAACTCGCATCATTTGCCTGCAAAAGCAGTGCCATTGCAGCATCGCGTAGGAAGTTAGTGTTTTGAGAGCAAAGTGTAGAAACTGATGCTTCCATTTGTGCGTATTTTCATTCTTTGCCACATTTGTTTTGAGCTTCTGTTGGCAAACTCTGAGTTGAAGCTAGCTGACACCAATTTATGAATGCTTTCTTTGGCTTTTGTTCCCTCCCACATTTGCTTTGCCAAGTTTGTTTTAGTTTTCTGTTTGTTTTTAACTGGCTAGAAAGTTCTAATAGCTGATAGTTTGCTTGCAAAGTTGTAAAATGGTGAAGACTTGTATTGAAGATGTTGGTTTTATTAGGGCTTGCATTGTTTATAGTTCATTGAGGAAAACAAAATTTGCTTTGAGCATTTTGTGGAAGTAAAAGGAGGGTAGCATTTTTTCCCCCCAAAGACTAATTGGACTGTAAACTGTTTGTCTTTTGGATTTTCATATTGTGTTTTATTCCAAAGAGGTAATTGTTTGGTAAAATGATCGATTTGCCAATTTTTGACATTTTTGATCATTATTAGCATTTTGACTTGGTTAAAATGTTGATTATCACATTTGGTAATCAACGATTTGGCTCCAAACTGTTGAAATCCCAAACGCTGCAAATAGCAACAAGCGAGATGTACAACCATGAACCATGTCTGACTATAGTTATTTATCATTGGAGAGCAATACGCTATAGAAAAATTTCTTTGTTTTTATTGTGATTCTCTTGGTCAGGTTAGGACTTCATTGAAGCCTTAGGCTATCCTTATCTCTACAAGAGTATCTCATTTTTAAAAGTAGACCTTCAACTATGTCAAATTTGCAATTCTTTTACTATTTTCATTACATTCTTGCACCTGTAAGCTTTCAAAAATGGGTCACAATTTTACATCACACTAAAAATTTTTACTCATCTGTTTTCAATAAATATTATTTTCTCTTCACTATTATTCTTTTATATTAATATATAAATTACTTTTAAATATTAAAATCTAAAAAATGTAATTAAAAAAAATAAAAATTATTTGTATTACATATATAATTTAATGCAAATTACATTAAGCAAAACCAAGTGGCTGATGCTTTGACTAAAATGGCGATTGAAACTCAAATTGCATTAGAATGTGATGAGCATTACGCGGGAGTGGAGAGTAGCTATTCGGGAGTGAAGTGTTTTGTTGGGGGATTCCCTCCCTTCGGCGCGCGCGCACACACATACACAAAAAAACATTATGTGAACATTTTTATTTAAAGTAATTCATGTTAAGATAACAATTTGAATTATGATTCAAATAAATAAATTATATTTGAAAATAAATTATAGAAACAAACTACAAATAAATAAAATAATGATTAAGAAACAAACTACAAAAAAAAAAAATTAAAAACTACAAAAATTATATTACTTAAGAATTTGGAAAAAAAATAATTCAATAATAAATTAATTAATAATTAAATTTTAAAGTGTTTAAAATAATTTCTTTTTTTGAAAAATGTTTAAAATAATTTAGTTACATAACAAAATGGAAAAAAAAAATTAACCAAAAAGTGAAAAAACATACACGCTCACAAGTACAAAAGTTACCAAACATGTTATAAACTTGCAAGTTGCAACACATCATGACATTAAAAAAAGATACTTTTTTTCCACGTCGCCCTCAAAATGAGAAGCTTTTAAGGCTATGGATAGCCTTAGCCAACATATATGTAGTAAAAGGACCAAGATAAACAAAGAATATATATATATTTTTTATTCTTTTTAGTGTACTATATTTAAACTAATCATAATTATTGTCAATTTTAATGCAAATTATAAATAGTTTTACATTGTTTTTTTAGTAATTCTACATATACTCTCATTCTATACTCTCATTTTTTACTCCTTATAATTGTTGTTCTCATTTTATACTCTCTATAATGTGACATGCTTTGATTGGTTGGTATAATAGGGGGTTATGATTTTTATAGTTCCTTTTTTTTTTTAATGAAATTTGAACACTCAATGTGAGTAAAAGTTGGAAGTAAATTTTTGGAATACAAATAATATTTTTGGTTTTTTTTTTGAAGTTCTATTACATCTGCACTATATTTCTACTCCTTTATTTTTACTCCTTAATGTGATAATTGATGATTAGTTATCTTCATTTTATGGATCCCAATAAAAATGTAAACATCATGAGGGAGTAAAATTTTGGAGTATGGATAGTATTTTTTTTTTTTTAGCAGATGGGTGAATTTTGACCATCCCTGCATAAAAGGACTTGGTAAAATGATGGTGCGAGTAAAGCAACAGGGTCTGGTCATCATAATTTTGTACCAGCTGATTCAGGCAGTCAAGCTACCTATATACTTTGGTCTTTGGGTGCGATGTGGGCTCTGAAAGTTGTAAGATCAAACGTTAGAGTACTAGTTTGACTAAAATATTTAAATATACATTTTTATATGACTTGTACTTTATGTATATTTATTTTTTATTCCTTGTTGACATATTGTGCTTTAATTAATTCAAAAAATTGAGCTACAATTCATTTTATATTCTAAAAGAGTACTTACCATTTTCCTTATTTGATTGGGCATACTTAAAATGTGTATATGTTATTAAAATTGAACCTTTAATTTATTAGTAAATTAAAAATGTACTTGTATGTTAAGAGCATTCTTATCAATAGAGTTTTTCACGATTTTTGAGAAGTTTTTGTAAGTGCGATTAAAAAAGATAAAATGAGAGGGAAAGAAAAAAAAACAAATATGACTTTTAATATATATATATATATATATATATATATATATATATATATATATATATATATATGTATAAAAGGTATTGTCAGGCGCGCCTGACACACCCAACGAGAGCGTGTACTGCGTCATTGTTGTGCATGACGCGCGTCAAGCGCAACAGGTCCATTATTTTCACCTGCAAAGTTACTGTACCAAAAACTTGATTTTGCAGGGCAATCATTTTCTTCTCTCTCCTTCATGTGTACGTGTACTGTACCAAAAACCAACAAATAATCACTATTGTAGATGCTCCTTATATCACCGATCCACCCTACAAGGTGGATCATACTTCATGATATAATGATTGAGTGTTGCGCCAGCAAATATAAGAGGGGAAGCCGCTCAACCTCAGCCAGTGGTGGTACTATATTGAAGAGATCATATCCATAAGGCATGTGACTTGATGAACGTAAATTATTCAATTCCTTTATATATATTTGCAAAGTGCTATTTTCTTAATAAGTGTAAATCAATCCTACAATTCCAACATAAAATCATAGAACAAGCTAAATAACGTAAATAAATGGAATGAGACAAGGATTTTAACGTGAAAATTTGAAAGGAAAAATCATAAGCTTTTTTTGGGTAATTACACCAACTTCCAAAAGATAATATGTACATAATATATATCATTTATGGGAAATAAATATAAATATATTTACATAATAAATCATGCATTGCATGCAAGACATAAAATTTATGCAAGACATATTTTCATGCATGTTCATGTAATATTAGTTTAACACTTCAACACAATTCATCAACTTACTTACATAACTACTGAAGCTATGAGTTACTTTTTTTTTCCTTTTTTTTTTTTTAAATCAAACTAAGAAAACGAACATATAACTCTTTACAAAAAGGAGTTTAGTATTCTTATTGTGTCTTTGGTTCTACGTGTTTGAGCATCTTCCTCTGCCTATAGTAAAAAAGACGAATGACATGTTCACGCAATAATAACTTGATTCTTTTAAATAAAGTTTTAAACTTGAACATTACAAATAAAACATATTCGTATTGAAATAATTTTCATAAATAAGACTAGATAGTATCTTAGCATCAAATTAATTAGTTCAAAAGACAAAAACAATATTATAATAATTATTATTATTATTGGGTGGTTTTATTTGAACCACCAAAATTTGGGAAAAGTAGAAAGGGGATCAAGACAAGGGGAAAACTGGCCTTTGGACTATTATTCTGATCTGATTGATCTCTTAGCAACTAGTCTATCTTCCTTCCTCCGAACGTATAAATGTCCAGAAACAAAATTAGGCAGATAATGATTAAAAAAACACTGAAGAGTAAACAAAAATGAAAAGTACATATGAAGAGGAATAATGTGGTGACCAAACGTAACTCTTGTAATTAATTGAAAGATGGCTGCTGGTTATGCATCATCCTTGCTCGCTATCATCGGGAGAATTTGGGCTTTTCATGAAACGTCCCTGCACACACCATACTCCAATCAGTATGATTTTAGTTTTTTTTTTTGGTAAGAGTGAGCCTGCTATAAGACCATCTCATATAGATTCCTATATATGAAATGTTGGGTTATAATTGTAGACATTATACTTTATACTGAAAAATGTAATATGAATCAGAAATAAATTATTTATTACAAACTGTAATATTTTTAAATTAAAGTGTAATATTTAATATGAGAAAAAATATAATATAATACTAATGATGGATAAATTGCTTAATTGTTACTTATAAGAGAAAGTTTAATACTTGTGATGAAAAATGTGATACTTTTTGATGAAAAATGTAATATTAAAATTTGAAAAGTTACTTATGATGAAAATTGTAATACTTATGTAAAAAAATGTAATACTTATAAAAAATCAAAGTTGTTTCACGGATAAAGGTTCATGAGATAGTATTGGAAAAATTGTTAAAATAAATATAAGATTTAGAGATTATAACCTTGATCTATTATAGATAAGATGAGAATTGAACTATTTCATTTATGTTATTCTTCGAATTATTTCATTTATGATTTATAATTAAAATTCATAATAAAATAAAGGATAAATAAATATAGCTCCATATATACCTTCATTCTAGGCCGTTGATCAGCATTGACCTTTCTGACTTGATATCTTATTTTCTTAGAAAAAAGGCGCGTGCGCCGCTTTTCTTTGTAACGCAATACACTTGCTTCTCTAACTCCACTCTCTGAGAATAAGTCTATTTGTGCCAATCTAGCCTGCAACAAATTAAAAGATCCAATTATTTCATGAAAATGCTACTTTATTTTTAACTATATAGATTCTCATTATATTTCTTGTATTGTTTGGCCAAAAGATAAAGAAAAAAAAACTATTATAAAATCAATAACCATTCACATCATGAATATAGAATAACATTAGAGTTTATGTAATAGAATTTTATTTTAATTTACATGTAAAACATCATACCATATATTTAATTTAATAGATAGACAAAATAGAGTACAAATTTTCTTAAGAACAAGTGAAAATACCCTCTCATTTTCACATATATAAATTCTAATAGTCAAGCCAATTATTAAAGGAATGGTAAGAATGCTTCCAAGTCAAGTAATCCTTCAAAGAAACTCCCAAACTATATGAAAACAAACAAAACTCTCGATGTAATAAATAGAAGTACGACTGTGAAATAATAAGCATGAAAAATTTAACAACCGATTATAAAATAAATATTTAGATTATATTAATAAAATTAATTTTAAAGATTAAAAATATATACTTCCACTTTTTATTTTATTTTCTATTCTATGTTGAAGTACATACTTTAATTCATCCATAAAAAAAAGTGAGTCACAATTTTGATTCCTTTAATTTTTGTTTCTTCAATAAAATTCAAACAATTGATAGAGTTTTACTCATTTAGAATACACTTATCATAAATTAAAAAAAAAAAAAGAATACACTTATCATTTTTCAATTTTAAATTAATTAACCCATCAGGACAATGATGGTAAATTAAAAAAAAAAAGGAGACTTTGTTAAAACAATCCTTCTATACCATGGACCAGGATTCATAGTGCATGTCTATGTGTCTTATGTTATTTGTTTTTGACTTTTTTTTTTGTGTTTTGTGTTATAAATTTTTGTGTTTTATATTGTGAAATTGTCTATGAATATAAATTATGTACCTAAATCAGATTTGAAAAATAAGTAAATATAATGTGTCTTTGTGTTGTGATATTTTGTGTCATATGTTAAGAAATTTTGTACGTTACAAATATGAATTTTGTATCTTGTCATTTCAATTCAAGGTCCATAAATAATGTTACGTAGACATTGGTCTATGATATAATTTGAATGTATCAATTATTGTTGTACTAATTATTAGTGTAGCGGAGCTGGAAACTTTAAAAAATAATTTATGATGGCGGGAAGAGAGTAGAGAGAGAGAGAGAGAGAGAGAGAGAGAGAGAGAGAGAGAGAAACGTACTTGGACATCAGTTCCGGTAGCTCCGGAGCACAGAGTTTCATCGGAGAAGGGCAATGGGCGGTCCATCCACTCCGTCAAAACGCTGTGGTGGTTCAATTTTAGGAGCAAAGTGGATTTCGGGTTGGGAATATTGCTGGACTCCTCTTTACTTTGAGCTGAAGAAGACGACAACGACCTCTCTTCTTCCTGAGCAATCCGAAATTCACCCAGCGTTTCTACTTTCTTTTTCTTCTTCTTCTTCTTATTCTTCATCTTCTCCGGCGCCGGCGCAGATTTCTCGAGGTTTGGGGTGATGTCCACCACGTTAACGCTCGGAAACCTCCACCAATAATCTCCATTATTCTTTATGGCCGCCTTAAATCCCATCCCAATTGGAAACCCGTAAGAAGTAGCGCCCATCCATTCACCCTCCTTTAGTGCCGAATCGTCGCCCCCAATCCCACCGAGCTTCCCCATAATGCTATCAATACCGCCCTCCTCAATCTCCCCATCCAAAATTGAACCCGCCGCGTCAAACCCGTCTTGAAAATCCTCGCAATAATCGAAGCTAATGGGCCGCGAATTCGAGTCGTGGATTTCCCAGCCGGCGAGCAGTTTACAAGGGAGAGCAGCAGGCTGGATTCTTTCATCAACTGGGGAATATTGTAGAAGAAATGTATCATCATCATCATTGCGAGTGGGGTGTGTCTCGGAGAAGAGGAGGTCGGAGAAGGAGGAAAAGGCGGGGTTTTCCGGCGGGGCGAATTTGCTTGTGAATACGGCGGGATAGGCCGTGGATAGGAGCGCGGCGGCTTCATGGTATGTTTGGTTGGGGCGTTTTCGAGGCGTGCGAGGCTTTCTGGTGGAGAGCGCAAGCGAAGAAGAATTGGTGGATTCTGAGAGAGTGGGGGATGGAGAAGAAGAAGATAAGCGCGAGGCCCAACAAGTAGATGAAGATGATGATGATAATGGGGACTTGATTATCTCAACCTCCAATTTATATGCTCTCCCACCTCCACTCAGACAAGAAGGCGGCATTATTAACACAAGAACAGACTCCAACTCCTATTTCTGGCTAATACCCAATTCCCATATTTAAGGAGTAGTTGAAGAACCCTAGCTAAACCCTGAAAACTCAAGTACTATAAAAAAAGAGTGAGAAAAGCCAAAAGGGCAGCTGGAGAAAATATCTAAGCTGAGGAAGGAAAAGAGTCGTTTAAATTTGTGGTTTTTAAAAGGAAGATGAAAATGAGGGAGAGAAGGGACAGGAGGTGCAGAGAGTCACGGGGATAAAGGGCTAAGATCCGCTGATTGGATAACACAACAGCATCCACTCCGTGTGTGTGTGTGTATTGAGGGTGAGGATTGGGAGAAGATTAGTGATGGAGATGATCACATAGAACGGGACAAGAACAGCATCTGGGACCACCACACCCAAATCCCAATCCTTGCAGGTTTTTTATGCCTCTTCAGTTTGATTGCCATTCCTTATTACAGTCTCTGCTTCTCTCTTCTTTTTTTTTTTTTGTAACCCAGGGTCTCCACCATCAAATACAGTGGTTAACTCTTATGGATTGTCGGTACCTCTAGTGGGTGAACAGCTGACCTGAAAATTTAAGGTTGTTCCATACCCAAAGTCAGGGATAAATAAGTCCTTTCCACTCAACCACTCCTCTAGGTTACCGTCTCTGCTTCTTTACCTAGTTCTCCAAAATATATCCTATAAACTCATAAGGCCTCCACACTGTAACTGAAAGTAAATTTTAATTCACATTTCTCATCCACTAGATTAATGTCTAGAGAACCACCTCCCATTCATTCCTGCCATCATTCCAGCAACTATTAATTTAATCAAATTTATTATTGCCTTGAAAAAAAAACTTTTGATCAAATGGAATTCAAAATATCCTTGCTTGAAAAACAGCAAATTAAAGTTCCGTGGGAGGTCTAAAAAGTGATGGCATTTTGAGTATTTTATAATAAATTTTAGAAATTAAAATCTATATGTTATACAAAATATTTTACAATATCGTGTATTTTTTTTTGAAGAAAACACAAGATAATTAACATTAAGAGTACAGTTAATATCCAATTTGATACATCGACTATTAGAATTTCACTACTTTGGCCCTCAACTATCAAAATTGTTCAATTTAGTTCCTAACTATGCAATGTTAGCCTAAAATGACCCCTTGACTATTGGAATTTCACCACTTTGATACTCGACTACCAAAGTTATTCAATTTAGTTCCTAACTATGCAATTTTTACCTAAAATGATCCCTCGACTATTTGAATTTCACCACTTTGGTCCTCAACTACCAAAGTTGTTCAATTTAGTCCCCAAATGCAAATGTTAACCTAAAATGTAAGTTTATTGTGAATTTGGAGACCTTTATGGAGAGTCAAGGACCAAAGTGGTGAAATCCTAATAGTCAAGGACCAAGGTGGTGAAATTCTAATAGTTAAGAAATGGACTAAATTGAGCAATTTTGGTAGTAAAAAATTAGGGTGTGTTTGGTTGGTGGGTTTAGGCAAAAGGAATGGGTATGAAAGTGATTGCTTGTGTTTGGTTGATAGGTTTTATGAATGCTACTATGGGTTTGGAATACCCCATTAATGAGAAAACCCATACCCTTATTAAATAAGGGTTTCATCTCCCTTCCTCCTTTTTTTTTCCCAACTATTAATAATCATTCCCATTTCACCCAACTACCAAACATGCTAAATACTTTACCAAAACCCATTACCATTACCAAGTATTTGATACCCATTCCGATTCCGATTCCGATTCCGATTCCCATGTGCGAACCAAACGCACCCTAAAAGTGGTGAAATCATAATAGTCGAGGGACTATTTTAGGTAAAACTGTCATAGTTAGGGATTAAATTGAACAACTTTAATAGTCGAAAACCAAAGTGATAAAATCCTAATAGTCGATGGACCAAATTGGATATTAACTCTAATATTAAATACATGATTTATCTATGACTAATTGCAAACTGAATTAAGAGTGAAAAGTAAAATAAATAGAGATTTTTATTATTTTCAATAAGACTTTATTCAATTATTTTAAAAAATAAATTCAGTCATTAAGTGGGGTATACATTAAATTTGTAATTTTTGGTTAAAAATTAAACTTTTAATTGATGTGAGAATTTTTTGAACAAAATAGAAATAGAAATAGTTATGTTACCCCTTAACACTGTTGTTTCATTTTCCAGCATGGGATAATTTTGTAATTGTAGAATGAACGTGATCCTTAATTATGGGCACCCTGGATTTTCTGATGGCATTTGAAGAAAAGTACATACTCACCCATACGGCTGCAGCATTGATGGAAAAAACGCCTCCTCTTATCTAGTGACGTGGGGAGTGCTGATTGGAAGATCGAGATATTTTGGGCGACGTGGCAGCACTTTATGGGTTGGTGGATTTTCACGTGTATCTGCGGTATATTTTTGGATCTGAGGAAAAGGGGCAATGATTACAGCGGTTTTGGTGTGTTGTGCGGCAAATGGCAGTCCTACGTTTGCCTATCTAGAAATTAGAATCGTTGGCTTCCCAAATTTGGAAATTGAGTTTAATACATTTGGTTGGGAGGTTGTTAAATTTAGATGAGGTAAATACAAGATCTTTCGAGTTTGGTGATTTCGTCACCTTTAGTCATAAATTTTTAAATCGATCATCCGTGATTCTCTGAGTTTCGAATTTGACCAGCCGTAATCCTTTCGTTAAGATATTTCGTCTGAGCTGTGAAAAGTAAAGGCAAAACAATCTTTATATTTTAACCCCGGCCAAAACAATTCATTTTCCTTAAAAACTAATATTAGCCCTAATCTCCTCCCATTTCTTCGTACGTCTTCTTCCTCCCACTTCTTCCTCACATTTCTTTGTTCCCTTTTTTCTCCGATTTCAATATTCTTCACAAGAAATATATTGACCAATAATGTCATATTGTTTAAGTCGTACAAGGAGAAGATATAATTTTGGGGAATTCATTGATACTCGAGAGTGTGAATGTGGGAATGAACTTGTTATTTGAACTTCTTAGATAGATCGCAATCCGGGAAGGAGGTTTTGACATTGTTCTGAATCATTGATGAGTATTATGTTTATATTATTTATGTTGGTTTAATTTTTTTCGTTCAATTGATTTTTTTTTTAATTTTAGGGAAGGAAGGGATATGGTTTCTTTGACTGAGCAGATCATCCAATGTGTCCAAGGGCAATAAGTATAATACTAGGCATGTTGAGGAGGATAAATAGAGACATAAAAGAAATTTTGAGAAATTAAAGGTCATGTTAGACGTCATTGCTAACGAAGGTCTTTAGATATTATAGTACACAATCAGTACGAAGTGTTAAAATGCCCCTAGACAATTGAATTTGATGTTGTAAAGTTGTTTTGGACCAGTTAATGTAAGTTTATGTTGTTGATTTGATTGGTTTCAATATGGTTTATAATGTTCCTAGTTCATTGCATAAGAGTTTGCCAAGTGCAGCAAAGTCAAGTAGACAAATATACATAAGTAACTGTCAAATACTTTGTCTTTCCATAAGTTGGACAAAAAATTGAAGTGAAGTTGGCTACCAAAACGTAGGCAATTGTTTACTGTAAGTTGACAAAAACACATCTAAAACATAGACAATTGTCTAATGGAGGTGGAGATGCTAGCTTTGACAAAAATATAGATTACCAATTGTCTACCACTTGCCAAAATGATACTATCTACACTACAAAATACTTAACCAAAATGATACTATCATACACAATGCCAAATACTTAGTCAATGTCAATTGGATCATCACTCCTATTTTAGAACTTTGATTTAGATGTGTTACGGGTGCTATATCTTCTACTCTGTCCAATTGTGTCTTCCTTCTTCTTCTCCAACTAGGTCCTGCCTTCCTTCTTTTTCTCCAACTGTTTTTTTTTTTGGGGGGGGGGGGGGGGGGGGGGTTGCTCACTTTATCTTGAGTGTCTTGATCTTGTTCAAGTGTAGGTGGCTGGCTTGTAAATGCAATTTCATCAACAATTACTTGTGTAGATGGTGCTGGGGTTTGAAGTAATTGTGACACCACTGCATCAATATCAATATTATCTAACCAAGTATCATCATCTTCTTCTTGTTTTGCTAGCAGTAGCACTCTACTGGAGGGAACAGTTGAAGTTGAGGCAGCTACTAGAACTTCCTTTGTCTTCACCCTAACTTTTTTCTTTGGATTGTCCTGTATCAGAAATTACACATTATTAACTTACACAGTCATTATATTTTATACAAGCAAAATTAATCAATTAATAAAAATCAATACTAATCTCTCTCTAATAGTAGATCATTAAGGCACTTTCTTTTATTATGGCATTCTTTCTTGCATTTGGTTCAGTGCATCTTAACATTACTTCTTTTTCAGATGTATCCCATCTTTGAACTTCTCATCACCTCCTTTCAGATCTTTTGCCACATTTGAAAACCTCATTGACACTTTTCTTTCTCAACTTTTTGGGTTTTCCTAGTTTGGCAGTGTATAGTGGTGGAAGAGGAGGCTTTTTATCACTTGAAGACCACTCATTAGGACTTTCTATGGGCTTTATACTACATCCATATGACTTCAAGTACGTCTCAATGAAATAGCAATGATGTACATAGTCATTCACTGGACCCTACCATGTTTCATCCATATTGCATTTATGGTATGTCTACATGGTATACCACTCAACTCCCACT
Source organism: Ipomoea triloba (assembly GCF_003576645.1). Taxonomy (NCBI): domain Eukaryota; kingdom Viridiplantae; phylum Streptophyta; class Magnoliopsida; order Solanales; family Convolvulaceae; genus Ipomoea; species Ipomoea triloba. The sequence continues at coordinate 29,515,389 of NC_044918.1, forward strand.
CCTACAAGTGCAAGTCAGTCTGCTCAAACCAACCTCAAGTTGGTCAAATAACCTATTCATTACCACGTTGTGTCTCAAACAAGTTGTCATCACTTTGAATGATTGTATAACCCCCAGCTAATTTTTCATTCAAAGCTATTTTCTTAACAATCCTAGTACATTTGATTTTTTCATAATCAAATCTATTTTTAGATCACAAATTAAAAATGAAAACACTATTATACTAATGTACTAAAAAAATGTATATGAACACAATTCCCAAAATACAAAAAGAAAGAAAATTTATTTGTTATGGTTTTCGTACTTACCCACAAGCGATCAAATATTTTTGTTCGACTTTTAATAATCAACTAAACTTTTGCTTAGGTTGTGCTTCTGTAATTTTTTAAAAATATTTTTAAATACTGTTGTCATATAATAGTAACTTTATTTTTGAAAGTTAATTAGTATTTAATAATGTTATAATGGAGATATTGACATATTGTAATGATATATTCCAATTGTACTATTTCAATTTGTTAGATTTTGAAAATCTTTTTTTACATAAAATATTTTGATATTGTGATGATATCTTCAAGAACCCACCAAGATATACACCGCCACATAGAGATGGACAAAGCTAAGTAATAGGATGTTAGTCTGATCTTAAGAAGCCACCAAGAATTCATTAGATAAGCCTTTAGCATTATGTATAAACTGATAGGATATTGACTAGATCTTGAGAGCCCTGTCTAGATACCATTAAGTGAGACAGAATGCTTTTAAAAAAATTAAAGAGCTATTCATGATATCTTCACATCCCTATGCACAACTTGTCAACACTATCTCTTTTGAAAAATTAACCATTTTCTAGTCGTTGCTCTCTATGCTATATAAATATCTTTCTCTAACGACTTAATTTGATGAGAGATCATTTCTTTCCACCCTCGAACCTTCCAAGCTTCATTTTTAACATATCTCCTTGAAGGTTTGAATCAATAAAACTAAAGGGGGCTGTGTACTTGCTGTGAGAACTTAACATATTGTAATTAGCATGCAATCAAGTTTCCTATTTTAACGGCTTGTTCTATGTTCATTAGTGTGACTACTTAGGTAGTAGATTAGACAACGAGTAATTGTAGCAGAATTAAAAATAGACACATGATATTTGACAACCTAGTTCGAAGATAAACTTCTCCTACATCTAGGGGGTCTCCAAGAATGAATGCCCAATTAACTAAGTGCTCAATTCCGAACAAATAAAAGTAGGACCGATTTACCAAGTGATATGCCCTTGGTCGTAGAAACTCAGTCTTTTGTCCAAACACTTCTTCCTTGGATTGTCAAAAGAACAACTTTGATCTCCCTCAACTTGTTCTTCGATGGCTTTCACTCACCGCAACATCTTGTAGCTAAGGTGTTAATGCCCAATAGTGTACATCAAACACTAGTTCTTCAAAACATCAAATCATCGCATATTGAGAGGTGCAAGATGGTGTTCAATCAGACTTCATCTCAATAGATCATCTTTCTTGAAAAAGAATTTCTTTTAAGATCAATCATTGTATTGGTTTCTTTGAAACTCTCAACGTTTGTAGCTTCAACTTCTTGATTAGAGAATATATAGGGAATCTTGAATAAGTTTAGAAAGTCTAACTGATTTATCCCTCTCTTGACTTTCATCTAGACCCTGTATATCTCCATTTGACTTGATTGAATCCAAGCTAAGGGCCTTGTTTTAGTTTGTTCCTTTCAATATATTGAATCAGTAACTGTTTCTTGAACTGCAGATCCTTCACTGTGTGAGCGACTCCTAAAGCAGTCCGTCTATCAGCTGACTTAATCTACATAGCCTATATGTGGACTCTATTGACTCTTTTATGTTGTCATAATAAATAAGTCATTTATAAAGTAGGGTAAAAACATATAACAATAACAAGAACTATGGTCTTCATTTTACATATCTAACAAAGGTTTTATTCATATATATACTTAAGTTTTGCTTTCAATTCTTCTCCAATCTTTCAAGTTTCAAGTATACCAACATAGAAAGATTTTCCTACGCATTTATCATCCTACAACCTTTCTAAGTTTAGATTGAGTAAAATAGAGAAAGTTGATGTTACAATAGAAGTTACAACATCATCAAGGCAACTTGGCTCTACCAACCTTGGGGACTCAACTAGAAGAATGAACAATAGAAGTTTATAACGAATATGAAGAAAAAAGAGCGATGAAGAGGAAGAGGAGAATGATGTTAGTGATTCTAAGGTTACATTTGCTTTTGCCTCCTAGCCACCAAGAAACTAACCATAAACAAATTAAAGGATAACATTAGACCAAGTAACACTACCCGATTGGCTTTAGCGATAACTTGCTTGACGTCAAAGACTTAGGTATCCAAGTAAATCAAGAAATTGCTAGGAGAAGCTGCCAAATTGGAGGTAGAGGGTTCAAATTAAAGCCGAAGAAGGGCATTAAGGAACTTGTAGATGTCATTGCCACGATACAGCAGTCCACAAATCTTAAAATTTAAAGGATGCCATGTGGTGGTGTAAAATAAAGCACCATAATCCCAACATTTTTAGTATTCTATTATGTGTTGTGTAAATTAGAGTTGTAGTGTTGTAGAGATGTAAAGGAAATATTGGTCAATTGTAAATATGATCTTACGTAAGTAAGAAACATATTTGAAAGTCAAAGAGTATTTTAGTAATATAAATAACTGTTGGAAATTTGCACTAAAATGACATTTTAAGTGGCCATTTTGTGGTATAAATATATGTGGGTCCACTTCCGATTTTGGGTCGGGTCAAAGTGGATTCAGGTTCTTCGTTCTTAGACGAAGAGATCGATATATTATACGCTCAAAATGGAAAATGGATGAATGAGAAATTGATTCTCAAAGTAGACCCATTTGAGATGGAATTCAAGTGTGGAAAAGCTTATGTAGTTTGTCCCACATTGGTTTGGAATGAACTTTTGCACCACTATATATACAAGGGACTTTTTATGACTATGTAACTTGTATAGCATAGATGCTCTCTCTCGCGCGCAGGGGGGGTGCAAATCAAATCCCAAAATGAGTTCGAAAGGCTTGAACTCGTGTGCGCCGGCACCTACGGACACGAATGTCGTCCGGAAAACGGAAAATTGGCAGGCTTTGTGGGCTAAGTTATGCCATATCCACATGAGATCAAATTGATCTCTCGTTCGAGACATCTAATACACTGACCTCTCGAGAGGTAGTTCAATGTCTCGAACCAAGTCGCGTACAAGGGCAATATCGCGCAGCCCGGGTCGGCGCGTGCGTTCACTGTCTCGCTGCAGTGCGATGTCTCAAAGCTAGCACTTCTCGACGTCTCGCGGCACGAGCTATGTCTCGAAGGTACGCAAATATGAACGATGTCTCGAACAGCGCCTTTGGTGACCTCTCGATTGCGACCGTTCAGAAATGACTCTTAATATTACGGAATTAATATGATTAATTCTAATCATTATTTCAGAGTTTATTTCTTGATTAAATGGATTAGTAGTGGGTGTAAATAGGTTGCTAGTGGGTGGAGGTTACGAATGGGAATTAAATGCCAGATTTAATGCAATGATCCCATCCTTCACTATATATTCGTTGTGAGCAGCAGGTTTGAAAATGACACACCAAGAACACACGAATACACTGTTTTCTCCCTTAAAACCCTGCTCATATTTCCTTCAAGCCATCTGCGTTCATCCCACGGTTTAGTTCGCCGGGTCCAAGTTTGTGTGCTCAAACGGCGGATCGTAGCACGTTTTATCCTGGGAAGCCTAGGCCGTAACGTTCCAGCACCTCGGGAAGCGGCAAATAAGGTTTTAAGGATAGTGACAACACGACTCGTGCTTTCAACCACCCCGAAGGCCATACAGTTCACCTTGCTCGTATCTTCTAATCCTTTGTGGATTATTTCCGTGTAATTGTTCAATCCTACGTGGATTATTTTTTTCCCTTGTAATTTGTTTTGTTTTCATTTTTCCAATTTCTTGTATTTCCGATTGTCAGAGAAGACTTTCTCTAACAATCTTAAAACCTTATATCTTCTTCTACTCCTTCTGACTTTCGGATTTTTGGAAAGAAATGGAAAACGTGTTGCCAGTAGCCAACCTTGGGGATGAAAATCCTAATGTTGTCGAAAACAACAGCGGGGGGAATGGCAACAATGTTGCACAATCCCAGGCACAAGTGAACGTAGGTTCACAAGGGGGTGTCAGTTCGGGGGGGTATATCCCCACGATGAGGGTACCTACGGTACCAAGTGGTTCGGCTGAAAAGCCGGACAAGTTTTCTGGAGCATTTTTCAAGAGGTGGCAGCAAAAGATGCTGTTTTACCTCGCTACTCTCGGCTTGTCAAGGTTCTTGACCGAGACGGTTTCAGTGGTTAAGGAACAAGACCCTCACTCGGTAATGGCTGTTGGGCTTTGGAAGGATTTTGACTTCCTTTGCCGCAACTACATTCTGAATGGGTTGGTTGACTCCCTTTACGATGTTTATCGTAAAATTGGCACGGCTAAGGCACTGTGGGAAGCTTTGGACCACAAGTACCGAAGCGAGGATGCCGGGGCCAAGAAATTTGTTGTTGGCAGGTTGTTTGATTTCAAGATGGTGGATTCAAAAATCGTGCTGAGTCAAGTTGAAGAGTTGCAATTACTCTTTGACGAGATTCGTGATGAGGGCATGCCGATTAGTGAAGCCTTCCAAGTGGCATCCATGATCCACTTGCTGCCTCCGGGATGGAAGGACTTCAAGAACTACCTGAAGCACAAGCGGAAGGAGATGAGCCTGGAGGACCTGATCCTGAAGCACAAGCGGAAGGAGATGAGCCTGGAGGACCTGATCCAGCGACTCCAAGTCGAGGAAGGAAACAGGAAGGACCTGATCCAGCGACTCCAAGTCGAGGAAGGAAACAGGACCAGTGATGGACAGCGACTCCAAGTCGAGGAAGGAAACAGGACCAGTGATGGAAGAGGACCTCTCGTGGGAGGTGCCAAAGCCAACGTGGTGGAGCACGGGCAAAGCTTCAAGAAGGCCAAGAAGGGCAAGAAAAAGCTGGGTCCGAAAGGTGGTGTTTCCAAGGGCAAGTTCCAAGGAAAATGCTACAATTGTGGCAAGATGGGCCACAAGTCGATGGAGTGCAAGGCTCCAAAGAAAAAGAACAAGGGTTCTGAAGCCAACATGGTTGGTGATATGAGCCAAAAAGTGGCTGATATTAGCCTTTCGGCTATGGTCACAGAGGTGAACCTGGTGGGCTCCAACCCGCGCGAGTGGTTCATCGACACCGGTGCAACGAAACATCTATGCTGCAATCGGGAGATGTTCAGCACCTTTGAGGCCGTTAAGGGCGAGAAGGTCTGGATGGGAAACTCTGCTCAGTCCAATGTTGAGGGCGTGGGCAAGGTGATTCTGAAGATGACTTCCGGGAAGAAACTAACATTGAATAATGTTTTGTATGTTCCGGACCTTAGGAAGAATCTTGTTTCTGGCTCGTTGTTGAACAAGCATGGATTCAAGATGGTCTTCGAATCTGACAAAGTAGTTTTGTCAAAGTTAGGGATGTTTGTTGGTAAGGGCTATGTAACTGACGGGCTTTTTAAGCTCAATGTAATGCCGATTATCAATAAAAGCAAAGTTAATTCCGTTTACTTGCTTGAGTCTTCCAATTTGTGGCATGGTAGACTAGGTCATGTTAATTTTAATTCTATGCGTAGATTAATTAGCATGAACCATATCCCTAATTTTCAAGTTAATACAAATAAGTGCGAAATTTGTGTTGAGGCAAAACTAACGAAAGCTCCCTTCAAATCGGTTGAAAGGGAGATTGAGCCACTAGAATTGGTCTTCAAATCGGTTGAAAGGGAGATTGAGCCACTAGAATTGGTACATAGCGATTTGTGCGATTTTAGTGAGCCACTAGAATTGGTACATAGCGATTTGTGCGATTTTAGATCGATTCAAACGAGAGGTGGTAATAAATATTTTATCACGTTTATCGATGATTGCGCACGTTTTTGCTATGTGTATTTGCTAAAGAGCAAAGACGAAGCCAAGGAAAAGTTCATTCTTTATAAGGATGAAGTGGAAAACCAACTTAATCGAAAGATTAAAAAGGTTAGAAGCGATAGAGGTGGTGAGTACGAAGTATCTATCGGTGACTTCTGTGCGAGTGTTGGAATAATACACGAGCGTACTGCACCTTATGCACCTCAATCGAATGGTATCGCCGAACGAAAGAATCGTACATTGAAAGAGATGATGAATGCGATGCTTATAAGTTCGGGCCTACNGTAGTAAACGGGTGAGAGTTGAAAAATCATTTGGTCCCGATTTTCTAACTTACTTGTTAGAGTATGATTCGAATACTCTAACTTGTTTGATAGAAAATGAACCAGATTTTCTCTCTTGCTTGATTGAAAACGAACCTCGGACTTATAAAGAAGCTGTGACTTCTACGGAGGGTCCAATGTGAAAGGAAGCGGTCAAAAGTGAAGTGGATTCTATCCTACAGAATCACACTTGGGAACTTGTTGATCTTCCTCCAGGATGTAAACCTTTAGGATTCAAGTGGGTCTTTAAAAGAAAAATGAAACCGGATGGTTCCATCGAGAAGTATAAGGCTCGACTTGTAATCAAGGGTTACAGGCAACGAGAAGGCCTTGATTACTTCGATACGTATTCTCCTGTGACGAGAATAAACTCCATTAGGATGATCCTTGCCATAGCCGCATTGCGGAATTTGGAAGTTCATCAAATGGATGTGAAAACGGCTTTCTTGAACGGTGAATTAGATGAGGAAATCTATATGGACCAACCCGAAGGGTTTGTGGTTCCAGGCCAAGAAAAGAAAGTATGTAAATTAGTTAAATCGCTCTATGGTTTGAAACAAGCGCCTAAGCAATGGCACGAGAAGTTTGACCACTCGATGTTAACTAATGGGTTCAAAATAAACGAAAGTGACAAATGTATCTACGTTAAGGAAACGGTAGATGGCTACGTCATTCTTTGTTTATATGTGGATGATATACTCATCATTGGCAGTAATGATCGAATGATCAAGTCTACCAAGAACATGTTAAATGCAAGATTTGACATGAAGGATATGAGTTTGGCTGATTTAATCCTCGGGATTAAAATCATTAAAAGACCTGATGGTCTTGTGTTGAGCCAATCTCATTATGTTGATAAAATCCTTGAAAAGTTTAACAAGGATGATAATCAATTGGCTAATACACCGTTTGATACAAACGTTCAATTAACCAAGAACCACGGAGAGTGTATTTCTCAAGTAGAATATGCTCGGGTAATTGGTAGTTTGATGTATCTTATGAGTTGTACAAGGCCGGATATTGCCTTTGCTGTTAATAAACTTAGCAGGTATACTAGCAATCCCGGTGTGATTCACTGGAAGGCAATAGTAAGGGTTATGAGATACTTGAGGTATACTCGTGATCTCGGACTGCACTATGTAAGATATCCTGCTGTACTCAAAGGGTATAGCGATGCTAGCTGGATATCTGACATTAAGGATTCTAAATCCACGAGTGGTTATGTGTTTACACTAGCCGGTGCAGCCGTTGCATGGAAATCTTCCAAGCAAACAGTAATAGCTAGATCCACAATGGAATCAGAAATGATTGCCTTGGACAAGTGCTGTGAAGAGGCTGAATGGCTACGCCATTTTTTGGAAGATATTCCTACTTGGGAAAGACCTGTACCTCCAATTTGTGTGCATTGTGATAGTCAAGCAACAATTGGGAGAGTAAAGAGTCAAATTTATAATGGTAAGTCTAGACATATGCGTCGTAGACATAACACCATTAAACAACTCCTCGCAACTGGTATTGTCTCGATTGACTTCGTGAGGTCAATAGACAATATAGCGGATCCGCTAACCAAAGGGTTGAGCAAAGAAGTTGTCGAGAAGTTGGCACGAGGAATGGGTCTAAAGCCCTTGGACTAAAAATTCCATAGTGGATACCCAACCTAGCTGGCACCTAGGTTCAATGGGACAACTAAATTATGGAATAGCGTGTCACTGTGGGGGTCCCCGGACTCCCTACCACTCCTCGTTAAAACAGTGACTCCCGATCGAGGCTAGCACATTAGTGCTTTAATGATTCGAGTGTATTTGACATATGCTATGTATGCAATGTCAATTGACATATGTTGAGTTGCGGGAAACTCGAGAAAGAATCACCTATGTGAGAGAGAAGTGAGGGTCGCTTCAAAGGAGAATTGAAGAGGCTTAATTCTTTAGAAACTCTTGCAGAACCAGGAACGGTGTCCCACGACCAAAATGGGCACAGTCGTGAGAACAAAACGTGGTTGGAAGGTTCCTGTGTGAGATTTGTCAATGTCTACACAAACGGCAGTCGGTTCAAAGACATCGCGTTCTACCGTACAGCTAGTAGAGTACATAGATCTCATGAGGCAAGGTTCAAAGGGTTACACCTACCTTTGCTATGCAGGAATCAACCGTTGAACGCAGTTGTTTCCGTTTTCTAAAATACCCTTGAAAATCATTTTCATTCATGTGGGGGATTGTTGGAAATTTGCACTAAAATGACATTTTAAGTGGCCATTTTGTGGTATAAATATATGTGGGTCCACTTCTGAATTGATCTCTCGTTCGAGACATCTAATACACTGACCTCTCGAGAGGTAGTTCAATGTCTCGAACCAAGTCGCGTACAAGGGCGATATCGCGCAGCCCGGGTCGGCGCGTGCGTTCACTGTCTCGCGGACCAATTTGATGTCTCGCTGCAGTGCGATGTCTCGAAGCTAGCACTTCTCGACGTCTCGCGGCACGAGCTATGTCTCGAAGGTACGCAGATATGAACGATGTCTCGAACAGCGACTTTGGTGACCTCTCGATTGCGACCGTTCACCTACTAGATCCGTTCAGAAATGACTCTTAATATTACGGAATTAATATGATTAATTCCAATCATTATTTCAGAGTTTATTTCTTGATTAAATGGATTAGTAGTGGGTGTAAATAGGTTGCTAGTGGGTGGAGGTTACGAATGGGAATTAAATGCCAGATTTAATGCAATGATCCCATCCTTCACTATATATTCGTTGTGAGCAGCAGGTTTGAAAATGACACACCAAGAACACACGAATACACTGTTTTCTCCCTTAAAACCCTGCTCATATTTCCTTCAAGCCATCTGCGTTCATCCCACGGTTTAGTTCGCCGGGTCCAAGTTTGTGTGCTCAAACGGCGGATCGTAGCACGTTTTATCCTGGGAAGCCTAGGCCGCAACGTTCCAGCACCTCGGGAAGCGGCAAATAAGGTTTTAAGGATAGTGACAACACGACTCGTGCTTCCAACCACCCCGAAGGCCATACAGTTCACCTTGCTCGTATCTTCTAATCCTTTGTGGATTATTTCCGTGTAATTGTTCAATCCTACGTGGATTATTTTTTTTCCTTGTAATTTGTTTTGTTTTCGTTTTTCCAATTTCTTGTATTTCCGATTTTTAGAGAGGACTTTCTCTAACAATAACCTTACTCGGTTCACCTTGACAATTTCCATTATATAATGAACATTTCTTGTCGAATATGATGAATTCTATTACGACATTGTTAAAATTGCTATTTTACATGATTAAAAAAAAAAAAGATATAGTAATACTTTAATGATCAAATCTACAATATGTGAATAATTAAAGTAGGATCAAACTTTAAAAAATAATGTTTCACCATCTAAAGTGAGAATATAAGTAGATTTTTTTTTTTAAAAAAAAATGTGAGTGAGATAGGCCAATTATGATAATGAATAAATAAATAGAGTTTGTTACTAGTAGAGTTTGCTTAATTTTTTTGAAAATAAAAAACTGAATGATATATTAAAGTGCATCAAAAAAATATTAGGAGATTAGCCACTCTAGTCAAGATATGAGCAAACTTATTCTTAGATCGTCGAATAAACTCAAACGATCACTCTAAAAACGTTGTACCAATAGCAGTGTGGAAATTCTCCTCCAACTACTTTTGGGTTCTTACTGAGCGTAAGGTGGTAAAACATAATGTATTAAAAAAAAGTTTTGTTTTCCAGGTGAGGATATGTATTAAAAAAAAAAAAAGTATTGTTTTCCAAGAATGATGAAATTTTCTAATGATGTCTCTTGATCCGTTAAAAGACTTAAAAGTACTAGTGCTATTTTTGCCAAATAGATACTCCGTAATTTGTAAACATTTGAACCGAATTTCAAATAGGGGATTTGGTAGCTTCTTTCTAGGATATTTCAACCTCAGCCACTGTCGCCGCTTTTTTACAAACTATACTCACTCTATCGTCTTCGTCTTCGTCTTCAACCGTCATCCGTCGCCGGCCCCGTCTGCACCCTCAGGTTTGTTGTTCTCACCGGTCGCACCCCCTTTCTATAAATCTTAGTTTGTTCAAATGTTGAATTGTTTGCCCCAAGTTTTGAGTTTTGAACTTGTGAATCCAATACCTCCAACAAAATACGATAATGATATTGTTAATTTGTTCTGTAAATAAAATTGCTCATTCCTGACTTTGTGCAATTGTGCCCTAATTTCTCTAATTATGTTTGTATATATACATACTGTATACGCACTTGATATATATGTTTAGACAATTTTTATACCCTTGCAATAAAAGAACCCTATCTATTCAATTTTTAGTGTTTAAAGAACTCATAGCATATCTATCTGAAAAGTGCCAATGCCATTTCCATTTGCTCCCAATTTTCTCTGGTAATACTTATCTCTGGCTATTTCTTTTCTGTTTACCATTTCCACATCAAAGTTCTTAAAGAATAATCAAGAATGATGCCAAAATCTCTTCACTTGAATAGGAATAAAAGACAGCTTGAGTATTAGAGAATTTGGATTCAGTTTACACCTACCTCACCTGGAAAATTGGCTATATACTGTATACACACTTGATATGCAGTGCTTCTTTTTTATTTCCAGAAATTATGCTTTGCTTATGTTCAGTTGGGATTCCTAAAATTGGTTTAGTTGGATTTATTTCTATGCTAATTAGAAAATAGAGACTGTCTAGTAAGTAGTAATTACAGATTAGTTGGATTCATTTTGTATCATTGATTAATTAATGATATGAATATATATATAATGAATGATATGATTAATTATCTCATAGTTCATCATAAACCTTGTATTGTAATTTATAATGTATTTTGTATTTGAACAATCTTATTCGTATTTGATATTTTGTATATGAACCTTGTATTTGAACATTTTTGAATTCATTTTACCTTCGCTTCTTCGCCCCCACTCAAATGAAATTCCCTTGCTTAGTTCCTTTACCTAAAAGGTTGGACTTTCAGGTGTTTTTTTTTTTTTTTTTTAAATATACGATAGCTTGTCTTTACACTCATGTTTTTGTCGAACCTTAAGGTTTTCTTAGTTTTTATGTAAGCTACTTTTCATTTTATGGAGCTGGTAGTTCTGCCCCTTACATATGGCCATAAGAGGTGACTTATGAACTTCATATTTTTCTTTTTTTCACTTTTTTTTTTTAAATAAAAAATAAAAATCATCTCCTCATTTGATTATTTGGATTTTTGTTGGTGTAGTATTCTGCATTCAGTGGTAGGGCATGCAAGTTTTACTTTTTTAGCTAAGCATTCCAAACCTCCAATCCTTAAACCTCTCTAAATTCTCATTTCCTGACATTCTTCTTCTAATGCGCATAGTTTGTTGCTACGGAAGCTTGAAAAGAATGCTGCAGTTAGCCGCCGCTGGCTGTCTCTCAGTTCAGTCTGCAGCACCAATGCTTTTGTCTCCCCATTTGCAGTTCTGTTCAAAACCCAAGAATTGTGTCTTGTCGAGAACCCCTGGTTGGAATTCTTGGAGTCCTGCCATTAGATCCTCTCCACTATTATCAACCTCAAGAAAGTCCATTTGCAGACCGCCCTTGGGGAAATATGTCAGAGAAGATTACCTTGTGGTATGGATATATGTAGAGATACTTACTTTTATTACCACCTTTTTTGAGGTTTTCTTTTCATTTAATGGATAGAGTTTGCACTGGTTTCCTGGAGCAGAAAAAGCTCTCTGCCAAAGAGATCCAAGAGCTGATAAAGGGAGAAAGGAGCGTGCCAGTGATTATTGATTTCTATGCAACATGGTGTGGTCCTTGTATACTGATGGCTCAAGAACTTGAAATGGTAAGAAGAATCATACCTGCAAACATGATTTGTAGATTGGTCCTCTCAGATTGTCGATATATCTCATTGGCCATTGCTGCATACCATTTTCTTCATTGGCCATTGTTGCATACCATTTTCTTCATTTCTTTTCTCTTCACTCGTTGATATATGATGATTTTACCTCAGCTTGCTGTCGAGTACGAAAGCAATGCACTTATTGTGAAGGTTGACACAGATGATGAATATGAATTTGCACGTGAGATGCAGGTAATGATAATTTCTAACTCGTCTTTGAAGAAGGATCACTCTCCTTAATAAAATCTATAAACCAAAATGATTTTGGGGGCTAATCTTTATTTTTCATCATTAATTTGCCCCAAGTGACGTGTACATACAATCCTCAATGCTTATTAGGTGGACCATGGGCCATGCATAAGATACATTATTTCTATGCATATGGTACATTATTTTCTATGCATAGTACATTATTTTTATGCATAAGGTACATTATTTTTATATGTAATGTTCTTTATTTGAATGTGTACAAAATAATATGAAAACAACTTGAGCGTTCATTATTTATATGCATAAGATTCATTAGTTATGTGCATAAGGTTCATTATTTGAGCATGTACAAATTGATTGAAGGTTGATTATTTAGACATGTATATCCTAAGTTTTTTTCTATTGTACATGAGGTTCATTATTTGTAGAGCATAGTTGGATTTATTCAACACACCTCACCCCCTTTTACTTAGAAATATAATACGGAGTATTAAGTAAATCAAGGTAAAATAAAGGTATTGGGCTGATTCATTGTATTGGAACTCTGTCCCTCTTGACTTTGTTTCAGTTCTCCTACAGTAATCTATTTTGCTCGTTTTACTTAAAAAAAAAAGAAGTAAATCAAGGTTCACTATTTGTTTGCATAGTGTACATTATTTGTATGCATAAAAAGTTCAGTATTTCTGTGTATGTGTTTTGATGCATAGTTTACCGTAAAATTTGCCTACAATCCTATCTCTACTCATAAATAAGATTAGCCCATGCTTATGGAATGCTCAAGTTCTTCCCACTCAGTCAGCATCCATGCATAACCACATTAAAAGCCCTACTAACTCAAATTGCACTGGACAGTGCACTGTTTAAAATTTTAATCCATGCCAATTAAGAATGTATTGTAAATATTGTTTCACAGGTTCGAGGATTACCTACATTGTATTTCATCAGTCCAGATCCAAACAAAGATGCAATCAGAACTGAAGGTCTCATCCCAATACAGATGATGAGGGATATCATTGATAATGAAATGTAATCCATTGTGAGCACCATTACTTGAGCCCTCTATTTTTAATTGTAATAAAATTCAATTTCATGTTATTCGCATTAGAAGCCTTATTTTGTAGAAAGAATTAAAAGAAAAAATCTGCAATTCTTATATATACTAGTATTTGTACGCGTGATGCGCGAAAGTTCATGCCCAATATTAAAACATTAATAAATATAAATAATTAAAATTTTTAATTCGAATTATATATACACTGATAATGTTAAATTTTTTCATGTACTCAAGCATCTGAATCATGTAGAAGAATCGTATGCAAAATTTGTAAAGCATAATGTATAGTAGATCCAGAAAATGACTCTCAATTCATCCCTTTCATTAATTGTTTTTCAATCATCGAGAGAAGGGAGAGAGTATAACAATTGAATATTCTAGAGAGAAGAAAACAAGGTCCAAAGTCCTTAACTTGAAGGGCTAGGGACCTTTATATAGGCCCAATACTCGTACAGTACACCGAACATACGTATAGAGTACTAAGGGCCGTATATCAGGGGTATATTCCCTATCATACACAAATAGTACTCAAAAAAAAGTATATGTATTTTATACACACATATACGATTTACCATTCATAGAAATTTAATTAAAATATAATCAACCATTAAATTAATTATATGATGATTTTAATAAAATAATAACTAAGGAATAGGAAAATGATATGATAGATATAGGTATATGATAATAATGATGGAGTTAAAAATTAACGGTGTTATAACGGTGTAAGGGTAGTTTTGTATAACAAGAATGTAGTAGGGATAATTTTGTCTAATAACATTAAAGTGTACAACATTTAAAGTAAAATATATACATTTATTATCATACAAAAAGAGGGACATAAATCAATGATATAACATTGATTGAGACTTATTATGTTTTTAGATATATAAATACACGCACTAATTCTCTATGGCAAATTTTTCATAATATACAGTCTTGCAAAAATCGTGTCTAAGCACTAGCCGCTAGGTGTTGGTTGGCCGCCTAGCGTATCATCATAATCGGTGGTCTAGGCAGCCGGCCGACTAGGTCGCATAGGTGTTGACTGCTTAGGCCACCTAGCCGCCGACTAGGCTGTCTAGTGGACTTATTAGCTATTGTTCCATTTTTGTTTTGTTTTGTTTTCTTTAAATGAGTTATTTTACTAAAAACGACTTCGTTTTGAGCCAAATAACTTTAAAACGTTCAAAATCCTAGATGTTTTTTAGGTTAATATTTAATAGGTAAAAAAGTCAAATAAGCCCCCAAACAATACTTGAAAAGTCAATTAGGCCTTTAATCATTTAAAAAGTGCAATTAAGTCCTTTAACATGTTAAATTGGGGCAAAAAAGCCCAAAAAAACCGGTAAATGACCTGTAATAGCCGATCATTTACTGTTTAGCGGTAAAATTCGGCGATCGGCGAACCGTCGTCGGACTACGATGCAAGGTGACCAAATGGTTGCCTTCCGCCATGGAAGGTCGCCTTCCTATGGTGGAAGGCGACCAAATTGGTTGCCTACAATGGAAAAGGCGAACAATTTTACCTTCTCCATTGAAGACGACCAGACCTTCCTCTGGTGGAAGGCGACCATTTAGTTGCCTTCCGCCGGAGTCCAGCGACGGTTCTGCCGTCGCCGGTCACCGAATTTTCCCATGAACAGTAAATCTGCAATAGTAGGTCATTTACCGGTTTTTGGGCTTCTTTGCCCTAATTTAACGTGTTAAAGGGCCTAATTGTACTTTTTAAATCTTTAGGGGCCTAATTGATTTTTCAGGTATTGTTTAAGGGTTTATTTGACCCTTTTCCCTATTTAATATTTTAGTATTAACTGTTAAAGTATTAAATAGTTTATAATTACTATGTTTTTAAAAAATTTAAACAATTTTTTAAAAATAAAAAATAAATGAAAAATGATCAAATAGGCTCTCAAACTTTAATTGAAAAGTTAATTAGGCGCCTACATTTTTTAAAGTTGCAATTAAACCCATTAACATTTTATTTTGGTGAAATAAAGTCCAAAAACCAATTAAGTTATAGTAGATCACTAGAGTTCCGACACCATTTCTGACAAAAAATCGACGACCTGTCGCCATAGAAAAACAGCTGCCTTCTCTGGTGAGTGGTCGCCTCTCCAACGAAAGGCAACTAGTTTTTGTCGTCCGGAGAGGCGACCAGGTTTTGGTTGCCTTCTCTGGCAAGGCGACCATTTTCTCCCCCTTTCTTCTCCTCCAATCTTCACAATGGGAGATGCCTTGAGAGGGATATGATAGAGCTTAGAGAAACTTATTGGAGAGGCACAAGAGAGAAGAAAGAAATGAGAGAGACGTGAAAGAGTCAAAAGATTTTGAAAGTGTATGTATTTAAAGAAGACACTTTTTATCTTTGATCAAAATTGATATTTTCTTTATAATTTATTATTCTTGGTAGCCAAACATTGAAAAGAAATCCTTTAAAAAGAAAAGGGTTTCAAACAGACCCTTTAAAGAAAAATTTTTTAAAGAAAAATTGCTAATCTATATTATTGCAAAGACATCATGTTAACATCACAACATTGTATATTGTATACTCGCCAACTCTATATTTTTATTCCAACAGTAGCACCTAATTTGATTCCGTAAAATGTCGTACAAAATTAAAATACATTGCAACTTTTTTTTTAATAAAAAAAATCTATTTTTATTTCATCACACCTTCTTAGACGTGCTTCTGACCACCTTAGTTACAAGGTTACATATCTTAAAGCATATCACCAAAAACAAAAATTTGACCTACCAATGCTGACAAATTATACTATGAATCACTGATAAATGTTCATTTTAGTATATTAAATGTTTATTATTAATGTACTGAGTGTTCGTTTTATGTATACTACTCAAAAAAACATTTAATACATTAAAAATAAATTTAGAATGTTTAAACAAATTACATTGTAATTTTTTTTTTAAAATTAGTTTTCATTTAATCACACATTCTTAGAAGGGCTTGTGACCACCTTAATTACGTTAACTTAATCATACCACCAAAAGTACTACCAAAAAATAAATAAATTCAACCAAATAATGACAAGCCATGCCCCCATGCAGGATTGAACTACAGACCTTCAGTTTACAAGACTGACGCTCTACCACTGAGCTATAGGGGCAGACTTGTTACGTTACATTTAAGAATTTATCTAATTTATCCACACTGGTAGAGCGTCAGTCTTGTAAACTGAAGGTCGGTAGTTGGATCTGCATGGGGGCATGGCTAATTATTACTTGCTTAAATTGATTTTTATTGTATTAAAAGTTCATTTTTTAATTATTTTTTGGCATGTTTTTTTTTTTTAAATTTAGTTGAAAAATATTTTAGTAAAAAAAAAGTCTTTATATTTTAGGATAAATGTAAAATTTTTATACTTTACTAAGACGGAATGTCAGTGTGAAATTTTGTTGACAAATTATACGCAAGAAACAAAACATATAATAAGACAATTACACTTCAGGATCAAATCTATTGTTTTATACAATAAAGTTGAGTTTTACAAATTTTATGTCCAACTTTGATTAGTCAAGATTATTATTATTTTAATAATAAAACTAGCTTTTAGAAAAAATTATAAAAAAGTAATTTTAATCCATTTGATTTATCAACATTATCTTCCATTAAGAAAAACTTTTAGAACAAAAATAATTTTATAATATTTAATTTTGATCATATACTCAACAGACCATTATATAATTCCAAAAAAAAAGAAGTTATTCATACATTCATGTTATATCAATCTATAATAATCATTTTAGTAAATATGATTTTGATAGCGTAAATGGAACTGGGGGTTACGATTACACTGGGAATATGTATAAATGGAAGAGAGTACTCGTAGGTCAACTGGTCGGTCTACCGTAGGGTGACCCGACAGTCCGAGATTGAATAATACTACAAGTAGTAAGTGGTTATAAGCAGGTTGCTAAAATAGTGCAAGTTGCAATTGCAGGGTGCAATTTATGAGCAAGTTGCTACAAAAGGTGCGGATTGCAATTATAGAGTGTAATTTATGAGCAGGTTGCTATTATAGAGTGGAGATTACAAGTAATAGGAAGTAGATGTTGTAGTGAGATGTAGATTACAAGTTGTAAGTAGTGGTTGTTACAATGTGATAATGATGGGAAGTGAGGCGAAGACCCTCCTATTTATACTAACGAAGTCGGTCTACGTATGTAATGCACTTGCTGCAAGTGTCTTGACATGGCGTCTTCTCGTTGGTTTGGTCAAACGGTCACTTTGCAGGCTACGCGTAGGTTGACTAGTCGAGGTTGTAGAGCCGTTATGCATGCAGGTTGTCAATCACCACTCTGCAAGCACAAGTTGGACTGCTTTGCTTATTGTGTAACTTAGGTTTTCGACTTGCAGGTTGCGTCACTTCGTAGATCGACCGGTCATCCTACGGTAGTGTAACACCCCTAATTCTAGGATAATAATCAATGTAATAAAAGATAGATAGAAAATGTCTCAATTTCTAATTAAACATCAACAAAAGCAACTAAACTCAATGGGGTGCTATGCCACATTTAGGCCAACTAAGCCCAAATGCTAAGGCGGTGTCTAAACATCCTCATAATCATAAGTCAAAACATTTAAGGAGTTAATTATTACAACCCACAAAGTCTAAAAAAAGCCACATGCCCAAAGCCTACCAAAAGGAGAAACATAACTAGTTAATCAAGGGAAGAACTAACAATGGATCTAGCGCGCTAGCGAGAGAAGGCTCTACTCCATACTTGAAATCATAAGTTAAAACATTAGCGATTAGTGTTAAGTAAACCTCACTCCAACACGTAAAGCAACAATATATACATTTGATATCTAATGTAGGTTTGAAACTGACATATAACATATATACACATTTTAAATGTGTATGTATTCAGAACACTAGTGCAAATTAGGTTCACACTGAAATTTGGGTCGCTAATTGATGTATGCCGTTTAACACCAAATAATAAAATTAAACTAACTTATAAATCGGGCACGTTCAGGTCGATCTCACAAGGAGTTTTGAGTTAACTACTCAATGCAAAAGCTTCATGAAGATCCCTATGAATAGCTCTACAAATTTGGATCTTGATCTAAAATGCTAATGATCAAGCTGTATAAAGGAATAATTTGTTCAATGTTAGTAGGGACGAACCGAACATAAATGAACGGAGGCTGTTCATGTTCGTTTGTTAAGGATTTTGGGGTGTTCGTGTTCGTGTTCGTGTTCGTTTGTTAAGATTTTTGAAAATCTTGTTCGTGTTCGTTTGTTAAGCGTTCGTTAACGTTCACGAACGTGTTCGTTAACGTTAACGAACATGTTCACGAACATGTTCATTTACATTCATGAACACGCTCGTGAACACTTAATAACCAAACACCTGCACATGTTCATGAATACATTTGTTTGCGAACAATAAATAATCTACATTCACATCTTCACGAACAATTATATATATATATATATATATATATAAACATGCTCATGAACATTATTAAACGAACACTAAACGAGCTTGTTCGCGAACACTACTAAACGAACACAAACGAGCTCGTTCGCGAACACTTAGCAAACGAACTTACCATTGTTCAGACTCTGTTCGTTTATTAACTGAGCTCTAAATTTTGTTTGTTAATGTTCATTTACCTTAATAAATGAACGCTTACCGAGCTCGAGCACGAGTAGTTTGTCGAAAGCTCTGTTCGCTAACCGTCCTAAATGTTAGATTGGACAAAGTATGCCATATATTATAATAGGTACATAATATGTCAACTACAGACAAAATCTGAATGTTATTTTTGGACCAAGATCTACCATTCAAGGTACATCCTGATCTAAGGTATAATTTGTCAAAATTGTGGTTGAAATAATTTGTAGTTTCAAGCTCCCATAATTAAAATTTTCAATTATAAAGAAAAAAAAAAAGAGTCAAGAGTTCAGTAAAAATGATAAACCAATATAAATCCAACTGCCGCAGCTTCAATCTCATTATTCTCCCAAAAGGCCAAAAGAAAAAAAGAGAGTAAAGAGTTCAGTAGAAATGATAAACAAAAGTATAAATCACAATTTTTAAAATTGAAAGAGACATTTAAAATTGAAAATCCCAAATCGCACTTGGGCAGGTAGATTGAAGTATGCAGAGAAGTGGGGTGTCGCGGCCAATTCGGCGGGCGTGGGCGTGGCTCTTCTTCTCTGAAATTTGATCAATGGAATCATCGCAGTGGATTCACTCTCTGTTTTTCCTCCTACTCGTCATCGCCGCTTTGCATCTCCTTCATACCCTCACTCTAGCCCCCAGGCTCACCGTTAATCACCGAAATGCTCGTCTCAAGAAGCAGCCTGACCTCCCTCTTCGTTTCCGCTCCCACGATGGCACTTTCAAGATCCTTCAGGTCTTGGCAAAGGGCCCTACCGATGATTAACCTTAATTGCTTTTATTATTATTTGATTTGATGTTGATTTTGCCCTTTCAGGTTGCGGATATGCACTATGGGAACGGCAAGGTGACGCGGTGCAGAGATGTGCTGGAGACTGAGTTCGACAATTGCTCCGATCTCAACTCGACCAGCTTCTTGAGGAAGCTCATACAGCTTGAAAAGCCCGATTTGGTTGTATTCACAGGTCATTAGCTAAAATTTTCAACTCTTGCATAACCACTAATGGCTTGAACTGCATACATGCATATCCAGAAGTTGGTGCTAATTACCTTTTTGGGAAAATGAATATATGCATTGAGGAAAAAAGAAGAAGAAGAAAACAGTAAAAGGGAAGCTGGGGCAGTGCAGTGTATTGCCAATGAGTACAGGTGTACCAATAGATTGTATTTTGGTGAATACAATTGGTTAATGGATACATTGACTTGCAAGCAGCCTTTCATGCTAACAAGTAAAGAAATCGCATTTGTGAAATTTGTAACAAGAGACCAATGATGATTCTCACCAACGGTAGTGAGAGAGCAACCTCTCAAAATGAGGGGCTCCTTGTGTGCAGTGAACAAAAAATCTAGCCTCTTTGGTCAGTTGAGTAACCATGATTTACCCCTCTACAAACTGTCGGGCCGGGTGAGGGCCCCTTAGGTGGGTGATTTCGCCTTTTGTCACAAGTAAAGAAAATAAGCAATTGGATCCATATTTTTGGTAGCTTCTTTTTGCTTTAACTTGCCCTTGCCTTACATTGCATCACAAAAGCAAATATTGAATTTTGATTATTGAAGAAGTGAAAATTATTGGTTTTTTGTTGTACAGTGTTAAATTGTTAATGAAACTTTATTCTTAACAATAAGCAATGCCACATGCCCAAAGCCTACCAAAAGGAGAAACATAACTAGTTAATCAAGGGAAGAACTAACAATGGATCTAGCGCGCTAGCGAGAGAAGGCTCTACTCCATACTTGAAATCATAAGTTAAAACATTAGCGATTAGTGTTAAGTAAACCTCACTCCAACACGTAAAGCAACAATATATACATTTGATATCTAATGTAGGTTTGAAACTGACATATAACATATATACACATCCACTAGCCAACTCTATGGAATGTTTTCAAAAGACTTATTTATCACAATATCAATAAATAATAGATCATAAGACCACAACAAGGTTCAACTCAGCTCAAAGACGACGTAACAAAATACAACCTCAACACTTTACCAAGGAGTTTCATGAGTACAAACTCTACCAAGATCATTTGGTGATATAAACACAAGCAAAGGAGGTGGGTTAAAGAGAAGCATGGTAACACTTCCTATGATTATGGTGGGCACTTAAAGAAGGATTACAGGAGCTCTATATCCCAAGAAGAGTATCCTAAAGTCATAGGAAGCATGATGTTCTTAATGAGCTACCAGATTTATGTCTTTAACAACTCTGTAGCCTTTAAAGGTGGTCTATACTGAGATAGACTTAACATAGTTTAATGTCTATAATGAGATAGACTTGACAGAGTTAAATGTCCATACTGAGATAGACTTGACAAAGTTAAAAGTCTATGTTGAGGTGGACTCTGACAGGGTGGAGGTCTATATTGAGACAGACATAATAGACTTGAATACTAAGGGTATTCATAAAGAAGTCAAAGAGTTTGACTTTCGTAGAACTGCATTTTAGAGTTGGTGTGTGCATTAGAGTTCAAAATTATCTAACCGATGAATTCAAGATTCATATCACTCTCGGCAAGAAAATTACTTAGTATCACTACGTGTCAGTTCAAGTTCTCAAACACTGACATTAAGATCAACTTGTTTGTATTGCTCAGACGTTATTTATTTCTAACCTTCTACTTTGAATGTGTGGGGGATTGTTGGACATACATTCAAATTATAAAGTTAGTTTTAGTTTTCCCATTCACATACTCCTCATTTGGAGGAGTTTGTTCAACAAATGAAGGAAACCTAATACATGTGTCATATTCTCCTCTTACTTAGTTTGTGTGTGGCTGAAAATTTTGAACGTTTTTGAACTCTAGCAGTATATAAACAAGGCTTCATTAGTGAAGTAAACACAAAAAAATTAGAGCTTCTTTTCTCTCTCACACATTTACAAAGTGTGTATATCTTCATTCCTTCATTTTAGAGAAGTTTTGAGCCTTCTTTGTTTTAATCTATGTCTGAGCACTGAGTCAGGTTCGTCTACGACTAACAGGTGCAAAAGTTGGTACTAGAACTTCTGTGTTACCTGTCAAAAGCGTATCGGTTTATTTTGACTGCACTGTCACGGTAGTGTTATTATAACACGGCACATACATCGTTTCCCGCTTGTTTTATTCTCCTTTCTTAAAGAGTAAGTCTCCGTTGACGGTAGTGTTATTATAACACGGCACATACATCGTTTCCCACTTGTTTTATTCTCCTTTCTTAAAGAGTGTAAGTCTCCGTTGACGTTGCTACTAATTTCCCAACAAACGTGACATTCGACTCGACAGCCATGGATTGAGAAGTAAGAAGTTGATATCTATTTTTAACCGAGTACAAACCTCTCAAATCCCCAACCCAATGCCAAGTATCCTTAAATTGGAGTGATACTAGAGTTGCAAGAATTCGTCTTATATCAACAGGCTCAAATAAATCATGCAGGATCTCCTCATCTAATAATCCAGAAACAGTGGTATCATTTGATAAATACTTGGGCTTACCTTAGGTTTTGGGAAGGAATAAAACTGCCATTTTTCAATTTATTGAGCAAAGGATTCGAGAGAGTTGGCGTTCGGCAACAGAAGCTTATATCCAAAGTAGGGAGAGAAGTGTTGATTAAAAGTATTGCACAAGCTCTTCTAATTTTTACCATGTCTGTATACTTATTGTCGGGCCGTGTTTGTGATACAATTGAAAAGACTTTGAACCGCTATAGGTGGAGTGGCAACGAAGGCCGTCAGAAAGGAATCCATTTGTTGAGCTGGTCTCGGTTAAGTGCTCCTAAGAAGTGGGGAAGGTTAGGCTTTAAAAAAAATTCATGAATTTCATATAGCACTTTTGGCCAAGCAAGAGTGGCGTCTATTGCTGAATCCAAATTCGTTGGTTGGGCGTTTCCTCAAAGCTAAGTATTTCCCTCAGTTATAAAATAATCCTAACTATATTTGGAGAAATATTCTGGCTGGTCAACAAGTTCTAAAGCTAGGTGTTGCTCGTATGACCGGTTGGCTAATTCGGCTAACCCAATGCTGCATACGCCTAGGATTGAGTTGCTAAATTGACTTGATTTGCTTGATGTATTAAGGATCATTTCTTTGAACTAGTGGCTAATGACTTCTAAAATTAGTCTATTTTCTAATGAGACTTGTTGAATTTTAGAATTTATGAAATTACTTTGTAATTAATATTTGATTCATGTGGGATGGTTGGATTGCTTTTTTGTGGCACATTCTATTTTGTATGACTACTCCAATTAACTTTGTATAGTTTTTATTCACATTATTAAGTTTATATTTTTAAAAATAATAAAAAATAAAGATGTCTTATATCTAAGACCATAAATACATTGCTTCTTGACCCTGCCAATGCTTATGAATGGGGCTCACTTTATTGACTCCCTAACTTCCTATATAGCCGTTGATACACTTGTTTGTACTTTCTTCTGCAAGCAATATCATATACACTATAAAATGATAAACAGTGTTTCAAACTTATATAGAAAACCCTATAAAGTACACATGTAATATTTGAAACTTATTTAACAAATTAAAATAAAATATAACAACATTTGCAATGATCTTCTTACCTCTCGTCAACATATTGACTATCTTTTTTTTTTTGTTTTTTTAAATGTGTATGTATTCAGAACACTAGTGCAAATTAGGTTCACACTGAAATTTGGGTCGCTAATTGATGTATGCCGTTTAACACCAAATAATAAAATTAAACTAACTTATAAATCGGGCACGTTCAGGTCGATCTCACAAGGAGTTTTGAGTTAACTACTCAATGCAAAAGCTTCATGAAGATCCCTATGAATAGCTCTACAAATTTGGATCTTGATCTAAAATGCTAATGATCAAGCTGTATAAAGGAATAATTTGTTCAATGTTAGTAGGGACGAACCGAACATAAATGAACGGAGGCTGTTCATGTTCGTTTGTTAAGGATTTTGGGGTGTTCGTGTTCGTGTTCGTGTTCGTTTGTTAAGATTTTTGAAAATCTTGTTCGTGTTCGTTTGTTAAGCGTTCGTTAACGTTCACGAACGTGTTCGTTAACGTTAACGAACATGTTCACGAACATGTTCATTTACATTCATGAACACGCTCGTGAACACTTAATAACCAAACACCTGCACATGTTCATGAATACATTTGTTTGCGAACAATAAATAATCTACANCTCAAATAAATCATGCAGGATCTCCTCATCTAATAATCCAGAAACAGTGGTATCATTTGATAAATACTTGGGCTTACCTTAGGTTTTGGGAAGGAATAAAACTGCCATTTTTCAATTTATTGAGCAAAGGATTCGAGAGAGTTGGCGTTCGGCAACAGAAGCTTATATCCAAAGTAGGGAGAGAAGTGTTGATTAAAAGTATTGCACAAGCTCTTCTAATTTTTACCATGTCTGTATACTTATTGTCGGGCCGTGTTTGTGATACAATTGAAAAGACTTTGAACCGCTATAGGTGGAGTGGCAACGAAGGCCGTCAGAAAGGAATCCATTTGTTGAGCTGGTCTCGGTTAAGTGCTCCTAAGAAGTGGGGAAGGTTAGGCTTTAAAAAAAATTCATGAATTTCATATAGCACTTTTGGCCAAGCAAGAGTGGCGTCTATTGCTGAATCCAAATTCGTTGGTTGGGCGTTTCCTCAAAGCTAAGTATTTCCCTCAGTTATAAAATAATCCTAACTATATTTGGAGAAATATTCTGGCTGGTCAACAAGTTCTAAAGCTAGGTGTTGCTCGTATGACCGGTTGGCTAATTCGGCTAACCCAATGCTGCATACGCCTAGGATTGAGTTGCTAAATTGACTTGATTTGCTTGATGTATTAAGGATCATTTCTTTGAACTAGTGGCTAATGACTTCTAAAATTAGTCTATTTTCTAATGAGACTTGTTGAATTTTAGAATTTATGAAATTACTTTGTAATTAATATTTGATTCATGTGGGATGGTTGGATTGCTTTTTTGTGGCACATTCTATTTTGTATGACTACTCCAATTAACTTTGTATAGTTTTTATTCACATTATTAAGTTTATATTTTTAAAAATAATAAAAAATAAAGATGTCTTATATCTAAGACCATAAATACATTGCTTCTTGACCCTGCCAATGCTTATGAATGGGGCTCACTTTATTGACTCCCTAACTTCCTATATAGCCGTTGATACACTTGTTTGTACTTTCTTCTGCAAGCAATATCATATACACTATAAAATGATAAACAGTGTTTCAAACTTATATAGAAAACCCTATAAAGTACACATGTAATATTTGAAACTTATTTAACAAATTAAAATAAAATATAACAACATTTGCAATGATCTTCTTACCTCTCGTCAACATATTGACTATCTTTTTTTTTTTGTTTTTTTAAATGTGTATGTATTCAGAACACTAGTGCAAATTAGGTTCACACTGAAATTTGGGTCGCTAATTGATGTATGCCGTTTAACACCAAATAATAAAATTAAACTAACTTATAAATCGGGCACGTTCAGGTCGATCTCACAAGGAGTTTTGAGTTAACTACTCAATGCAAAAGCTTCATGAAGATCCCTATGAATAGCTCTACAAATTTGGATCTTGATCTAAAATGCTAATGATCAAGCTGTATAAAGGAATAATTTGTTCAATGTTAGTAGGGACGAACCGAACATAAATGAACGGAGGCTGTTCATGTTCGTTTGTTAAGGATTTTGGGGTGTTCGTGTTCGTGTTCGTGTTCGTTTGTTAAGATTTTTGAAAATCTTGTTCGTGTTCGTTTGTTAAGCGTTCGTTAACGTTCACGAACGTGTTCGTTAACGTTAACGAACATGTTCACGAACATGTTCATTTACATTCATGAACACGCTCGTGAACACTTAATAACCAAACACCTGCACATGTTCATGAATACATTTGTTTGCGAACAATAAAACCTGCACATGTTCATGAATACATTTGTTTGCGAACAATAAATAATCTACATTCACATCTTCACGAACAATTATATATATATATATATATATATATAAACATGCTCATGAACATATATATATATATATATATATATATAAACATGCTCATGAACATTATTAAACGAACACTAAACGAGCTTGTTCGCGAACACTACTAAACGAACACAAACGAGCTCGTTCGCGAACACTTAGCAAACGAACTTACCATTGTTCAGACTCTGTTCGTTTATTAACTGAGCTCTAAATTTTGTTTGTTAATGTTCATTTACCTTAATAAATGAACGCTTACCGAGCTCGAGCACGAGTAGTTTGTCGAAAGCTCTGTTCGCTAACCGTCCTAAATGTTAGATTGGACAAAGTATGCCATATATTATAATAGGTACATAATATGTCAACTACAGACAAAATCTGAATGTTATTTTTGGACCAAGATCTACCATTCAAGGTACATCCTGATCTAAGGTATAATTTGTCAAAATTGTGGTTGAAATANTAATAGGTACATAATATGTCAACTACAGACAAAATCTGAATGTTATTTTTGGACCAAGATCTACCATTCAAGGTACATCCTGATCTAAGGTATAATTTGTCAAAATTGTGGTTGAAATAATTTGTAGTTTCAAGCTCCCATAATTAAAATTTTCAATTATAAAGAAAAAAAAAAGAGTCAAGAGTTCAGTAAAAATGATAAACCAANATCCTGATCTAAGGTATAATTTGTCAAAATTGTGGTTGAAATAATTTGTAGTTTCAAGCTCCCATAATTAAAATTTTCAATTATAAAGAAAAAAAAAAAGAGTCAAGAGTTCAGTAAAAATGATAAACCAAAAAAAAAAAAGAGTCAAGAGTTCAGTAAAAATGATAAACCAATATAAATCCAACTGCCGCAGCTTCAATCTCATTATTCTCCCAAAAGGCCAAAAGAAAAAAAGAGAGTAAAGAGTTCAGTAGAAATGATAAACAAAAGTATAAATCACAATTTTTAAAATTGAAAGAGACATTTAAAATTGAAAATCCCAAATCGCACTTGGGCAGGTAGATTGAAGTATGCAGAGAAGTGGGGTGTCGCGGCCAATTCGGCGGGCGTGGGCGTGGCTCTTCTTCTCTGAAATTTGATCAATGGAATCATCGCAGTGGATTCACTCTCTGTTTTTCCTCCTACTCGTCATCGCCGCTTTGCATCTCCTTCATACCCTCACTCTAGCCCCCAGGCTCACCGTTAATCACCGAAATGCTCGTCTCAAGAAGCAGCCTGACCTCCCTCTTCGTTTCCGCTCCCACGATGGCACTTTCAAGATCCTTCAGGTCTTGGCAAAGGGCCCTACCGATGATTAACCTTAATTGCTTTTATTATTATTTGATTTGATGTTGATTTTGCCCTTTCAGGTTGCGGATATGCACTATGGGAACGGCAAGGTGACGCGGTGCAGAGATGTGCTGGAGACTGAGTTCGACAATTGCTCCGATCTCAACTCGACCAGCTTCTTGAGGAAGCTCATACAGCTTGAAAAGCCCGATTTGGTTGTATTCACAGGTCATTAGCTAAAATTTTCAACTCTTGCATAACCACTAATGGCTTGAACTGCATACATGCATATCCAGAAGTTGGTGCTAATTACCTTTTTGGGAAAATGAATATATGCATTGAGGAAAAAAGAAGAAGAAGAAAACAGTAAAAGGGAAGCTGGGGCAGTGCAGTGTATTGCCAATGAGTACAGGTGTACCAATAGATTGTATTTTGGTGAATACAATTGGTTAATGGATACATTGACTTGCAAGCAGCCTTTCATGCTAACAAGTAAAGAAATCGCATTTGTGAAATTTGTAACAAGAGACCAATGATGATTCTCACCAACGGTAGTGAGAGAGCAACCTCTCAAAATGAGGGGCTCCTTGTGTGCAGTGAACAAAAAATCTAGCCTCTTTGGTCAGTTGAGTAACCATGATTTACCCCTCTACAAACTGTCGGGCCGGGTGAGGGCCCCTTAGGTGGGTGATTTCGCCTTTTGTCACAAGTAAAGAAAATAAGCAATTGGATCCATATTTTTGGTAGCTTCTTTTTGCTTTAACTTGCCCTTGCCTTACATTGCATCACAAAAGCAAATATTGAATTTTGATTATTGAAGAAGTGAAAATTATTGGTTTTTTGTTGTACAGTGTTAAATTGTTAATGAAACTTTATTCTTAACAATAAGCAATGCCACATTGTTCGTGAAGATGTGAATGTAGATTATTTATTGTTCGCAAACAAATGTATTCATGAACATGTGCAGGTGTTTGGTTATTAAGTGTTCACGAGCGTGTTCATGAATGTAAATGAACATGTTCGTGAACATGTTCGTTAACGTTAACGAACACGTTCGTGAACGTTAACGAACGCTTAACAAACGAACACGAACAAGATTTTCAAAATCTTAACAAACGAACACGAACACGAACACGAACACCCCAAAATCCTTAACAAACGAACATGAACAGCCTCCGTTCATTTATGTTCGGTTCGTCCTACTAACATTGAACAAATTATTCCTTTATACAGCTTGATCATTAGCATTTTAGATCAAGATCCAAATTTGTAGAGCTATTCATAGGGATCTTCATGAAGCTTTTGCATTGAGTAGTTAACTCAAAACTCCTTGTGAGATCGACCTGAACGTGCCCGATTTATAAGTTAGTTTTAATTTTATTATTTGGTGTTAAACGGCGGCATACGCAATTGCGACCCAAATTTCAGTGTGAACCTAATTTGCAC
>NC_044918.1:29544256-29569607 GCF_003576645.1 Ipomoea triloba
GTGCAAATTAGGTTCACACTGAAATTTGGGTCGCAATTGCGTATGCCGCCGTTTAACACCAAATAATAAAATTAAAACTAACTTATAAATCGGGCACGTTCAGGTCGATCTCACAAGGAGTTTTGAGTTAACTACTCAATGCAAAAGCTTCATGAAGATCCCTATGAATAGCTCTACAAATTTGGATCTTGATCTAAAATGCTAATGATCAAGCTGTATAAAGGAATAATTTGTTCAATGTTAGTAGGACGAACCGAACATAAATGAACGGAGGCTGTTCATGTTCGTTTGTTAAGGATTTTGGGGTGTTCGTGTTCGTGTTCGTGTTCGTTTGTTAAGATTTTGAAAATCTTGTTCGTGTTCGTTTGTTAAGCGTTCGTTAACGTTCACGAACGTGTTCGTTAACGTTAACGAACATGTTCACGAACATGTTCATTTACATTCATGAACACGCTCGTGAACACTTAATAACCAAACACCTGCACATGTTCATGAATACATTTGTTTGCGAACAATAAATAATCTACATTCACATCTTCACGAACAATTATATATATATATATATATATATATAAACATGCTCATGAACATTATTAAACGAACACTAAACGAGCTTGTTCGCGAACACTACTAAACGAACACAAACGAGCTCGTTCGCGAACACTTAGCAAACGAACTTACCATTGTTCAGACTCTGTTCGTTTATTAACTGAGCTCTAAATTTTGTTTGTTAATGTTCATTTACCTTAATAAATGAACGCTTACCGAGCTCGAGCACGAGTAGTTTGTCGAAAGCTCTGTTCGCTAACCGTCCTAAATGTTAGATTGGACAAAGTATGCCATATATTATAATAGGTACATAATATGTCAACTACAGACAAAATCTGAATGTTATTTTTGGACCAAGATCTACCATTCAAGGTACATCCTGATCTAAGGTATAATTTGTCAAAATTGTGGTTGAAATAATTTGTAGTTTCAAGCTCCCATAATTAAAATTTTCAATTATAAAGAAAAAAAAAAGAGTCAAGAGTTCAGTAAAAATGATAAACCAATATAAATCCAACTGCCGCAGCTTCAATCTCATTATTCTCCCAAAAGGCCAAAAGAAAAAAAGAGAGTAAAGAGTTCAGTAGAAATGATAAACAAAAGTATAAATCACAATTTTTAAAATTGAAAGAGACATTTAAAATTGAAAATCCCAAATCGCACTTGGGCAGGTAGATTGAAGTATGCAGAGAAGTGGGGTGTCGCGGCCAATTCGGCGGGCGTGGGCGTGGCTCTTCTTCTCTGAAATTTGATCAATGGAATCATCGCAGTGGATTCACTCTCTGTTTTTCCTCCTACTCGTCATCGCCGCTTTGCATCTCCTTCATACCCTCACTCTAGCCCCCAGGCTCACCGTTAATCACCGAAATGCTCGTCTCAAGAAGCAGCCTGACCTCCCTCTTCGTTTCCGCTCCCACGATGGCACTTTCAAGATCCTTCAGGTCTTGGCAAAGGGCCCTACCGATGATTAACCTTAATTGCTTTTATTATTATTTGATTTGATGTTGATTTTGCCCTTTCAGGTTGCGGATATGCACTATGGGAACGGCAAGGTGACGCGGTGCAGAGATGTGCTGGAGACTGAGTTCGACAATTGCTCCGATCTCAACTCGACCAGCTTCTTGAGGAAGCTCATACAGCTTGAAAAGCCCGATTTGGTTGTATTCACAGGTCATTAGCTAAAATTTTCAACTCTTGCATAACCACTAATGGCTTGAACTGCATACATGCATATCCAGAAGTTGGTGCTAATTACCTTTTTGGGAAAATGAATATATGCATTGAGGAAAAAAGAAGAAGAAGAAAACAGTAAAAGGGAAGCTGGGGCAGTGCAGTGTATTGCCAATGAGTACAGGTGTACCAATAGATTGTATTTTGGTGAATACAATTGGTTAATGGATACATTGACTTGCAAGCAGCCTTTCATGCTAACAAGTAAAGAAATCGCATTTGTGAAATTTGTAACAAGAGACCAATGATGATTCTCACCAACGGTAGTGAGAGAGCAACCTCTCAAAATGAGGGGCTCCTTGTGTGCAGTGAACAAAAAATCTAGCCTCTTTGGTCAGTTGAGTAACCATGATTTACCCCTCTACAAACTGTCGGGCCGGGTGAGGGCCCCTTAGGTGGGTGATTTCGCCTTTTGTCACAAGTAAAGAAAATAAGCAATTGGATCCATATTTTTGGTAGCTTCTTTTTGCTTTAACTTGCCCTTGCCTTACATTGCATCACAAAAGCAAATATTGAATTTTGATTATTGAAGAAGTGAAAATTATTGGTTTTTTGTTGTACAGTGTTAAATTGTTAATGAAACTTTATTCTTAACAATAAGCAATGCCACTGAAGTTGGAAATAAATGATATCCAATTGGATTTGATATGCAGGTGATAACATTTTCGGGACAAGTGCTACTGATGCTGCAGAATCTATGTTTGAAGTTTTTGGTCCTGTTATAGAATCTGGACTTCCATGGGCAGCTGTTTTGGGAAACCATGACCAGGAATCCACAATGAATCGGGAAGAATTGATGTCTTTCATCTCCCTAATGGATTATTCTGTGTCACAGACCTTTCCAGCAGTTGAAGATATGTTTGATCCAACTAAACAAAAACCAATGACAAATATTGATGGATTTGGGAATTACAATCTCAGGATATGGGGAGCACCGGGTTCATACTTGTCAAACAGCAGCATTTTTAATCTCTATTTTCTTGATAGTGGAGATAGAGCTATTGTTGATGGGTTCAGAACATATGGATGGATAAAGGAGTCTCAGCTCAGTTGGCTTCGTAGTGTTTCTAAGAGATTTCAGGTACAATGACTGCAAAACCAAACTTTTCGTTTCTTTTTTAGTAGATCTTTCATGACTAAATGTCTACAATTTTTACTGTGCTTTGCACCCATTACCTTAAAATCAACTAGACGATTAACTAGCTGCAATTCTATGTATTAATTGAAGGCTTGTGTTTTGTTTGTCTTTGCCTATTTAGATTGTATTAACTTGTTGCAGGCCACACAATAACAGGGACAACTGCTGAACGACAATCATTTAGCGGACATTCCTTCCTTCCCAATTCTGCACCCTGCAGTAGCATTCTTCCACATTCCTATTCCAGAAATCCGGCAAGGTCCTGTTAAAGGGGTTGTTGGCAAATATAGCGAATATATAGCATGTTCTGTAGTGAATTCTGGTGTTTTAAAGACTCTTGTTTCAATGGGGGATGTGAAGGCTGTTTTTATAGGTCATGACCACAAGAATGACTTTTGTGGAAACCTAGATGGCATATGGTTTTGTTATGGTGGAGGGTTTGGTTATCATGGTTATGGTATTGCTGGATGGCCAAGAAGAGCTAGGGTCATATTGGCTGAGCTTGAAAAGGGGGAAAAGACCTGGATGGGCGTGGAAAAGATCAAAACATGGAAGCGACTGGATGATGAGATGCTGAGCAAGATTGATGAGCAAGTCCTGTGGGACCGTCAGTCATCAAAATGATGTTAGGTATGTAGATTATGTTTCACACCGATCTATTCAGTAGTCCACAGAGCTTGCCTTGTTTATTCTGTTGTAAGGAATTAGTCTTGGCGTTTTAATTCAACTAACAAAAGTCAAATAAAATAGACAGCCAGTAGATGCTACATGCCTAAATCTGAAACTAGATGTGGTTGGCTTGCTAGTAGTACTAAAAGATTAAAAGTTGAACAGGGGAAGACTGCAGTTGCAACTTTTTCTTTTGATTACACCTTTGGTTTTCTGATTAGTTAACCATAAACAAAGTTGAAGTTCCCAAAATACACTTCATAAATTGATAAGATCCCTAAGCCCCCTTCAACATACATGAAAATAAACAATCTGGTAAGAAGATGATAGTTCAGCTGCAAAAAGATCTGCAAATTCACCAATCTTTGTACTGGATCATTTCTAGCCAAATACAGCAGATTCTTATTTAACCATTAAAGGTTTTTATTTTCGTTAGTAAAAAATACTCCCCTGTCCCATTTTATCTGTCTTACTTACTATTCATTGGTCAAACCAACTCTCTCTTCTTTTTCTATTTTCTTTAGTATTTTTTACTTATTTTTAAATTTGATTTTTTGTGTTTAGTAGTACCTTTAGTGTAGTTTCTAAATATATAAATTTTGTATAGTAATACTAAACTTAATATTATGAAAAATTGGATTAAAAATAACTTCAGTCAAGCCTCGTTAACCGAACCAGACACATAAAATGGGACGGAGGGAGTAATCATTAATTCCATGTTGGATCCATTTAATTTTTGAATTCTATGTTGAACTTTTGAATGTTGTATACAATTAAGAGTTGCAAGTTATTACTGATCACAGATACTGGATAACTTCTAAGCCAAACTTTTTCATAATTCTTTTTTCCTGCAGAAAACAGATACTTCTATAAGCTGGTCCTGTTAAAAAGGTTTAAACATGCATGGATGATACATTTCCTTGAATTGTTTGAAAATCTTTTAAAAAAAAGATCTTATATCTCTTTTTATATGTATGCTAGTAGGATCAATGCAGCATCATGGATTCATGGGATGAACTTCTTCAAGTGAAGGTTCGTATGTGTATTATTTTCCATCCATTGCTGTTTGTTGATGTGGCTGTACGATTGCAGTGTGTTTCAATGAAAATGATTTGTTTCTGCTGAATATTCTATTAGAACAATGTATATCTAACTAACAAGAGAACTATATTTCTGGCCTTTCTGGAAATAGTAACAGAGCTTTTTTAGTCTTGTTTACATTTTATTTGGTGTTCTGTCTAGGTTTTGCTTTGTCTCTTTGTATATATTGGCGTATTGCTTATTAGGTTTCCATTGTTAGATATTTATAATAGAGTAAGACTTGTATAAGACATTATTATTAGGTTTCCATTGTTAGATATTTATAATAAAGTCTTGTCTAAGACATTATTACGTGAGACGTGTAATATTTTATAATTAAAATATACTATAACGAATTAGTATCTAAAATTTATATATTTAGAAACTACATTAAAAATACTATTAAACACAAAAAATCAAATTTAAATATTATAAGAAAATGCTAATAGAAATAAGCAAAGAAGAAATAGTTGGTTTGACCAATGGATAGTAAGTAGGATATGTAAAATGAGACAAAGGAGTAATACTTTTATGGATCAATAGAAAAGTATTACATTTTAATTAAAAAAATATTACACGTCTCATGTAAGACATTTTTACATAAGACGCAGCTATTATTGTGTGAACCATGGTTCACACAGCTATGTGAACCATAACTAAAAAGTATAATATTTGTGTATATAAAGTACATTATTTGACATTTAACAAAATACAGTAAGATGATTCAGTGTAACATTAGTCATGGTCCGCCTAGATTATTTTTAATAAAGTTATAATTTTTTGCATCACTTATGGATGTGCGGTAGTCTACATAAAAATAAAAAAAAAAAATAAAAAAAAGCCAACGGCTGAGGCCACACCTTAGCCCCAAGCCTCGAGGCCATGCCTCGGCCCCAAGCGCCAAGGACGCGCCTCGGCCCCAAGCGCCAAGGACGCGCCTCGGCCCCAAGCGCCAAGGACGCGCCTCGGCCCTAAGCGTCGAGGCCGCGTCGAGGCCGCGCCTCGGCCCCAAGCGCCAAGGCCATGCCTCGGCCACCAATGGCCAAGGCCATACCTCAGCCACCAATGGCCGAGGCCGTGTCTCGGCCCCAAGCGCCAAGGACGCGCCTTGGCCACCCATGGCCGAGGTTGCGCCTTGGCCCCAAACACAGCCTCCGGGGCGCAGAGTTGAAAAAAAAAAGAGGGGGAAATAAAGCAAAGTCTATTGAGTAGCAAACTTTATGGAGTCTTAGCACGTAATAATATAAAAAAACAAGCGGGAAATGCAGGTGATAATATAAAAAACAAGCGGGAAATAAGTTTATAAAGTAACTAGGCGTCCTCTGCCCCGGTGATGTCTTCTATGAGTATATCTTCCATGAAAGCATGGGAAACATTGCTGGTGTTCGGAGGAAGGTCGAAAAGGTAAGACATCTCGAAATTAGCATCATCGCCATCAACAGCATCAATAGCAACAGCATCACCAATAGCAGTTTCTCTACACTTGGCATCGGGGTCAGGATTCTCATATATTGCTGGCAAGCTCATGGCTAGTGGGTCGAAAGTGGGATCTTTCTCGCTAAGTACTAGATAAATCTGTTGCTGCATGGTGTACATTCCGAGGTCAAATGTTACATGAGATTCTGCCTCAATCGCTTCTTGGTCTACCTTGGTTTTCAAGAACTCCTTAGCTCCCTCAGCAGTGCTCATATAATCTTTCGCATCATCCTGGAACTTAGAAGATCGCTTGTAGGTCTCTTCTGCAGCATTAAGGGCTACAGCATGGGTTTCCTTCAGCGCGACAATAGTAGCACGAGTCTTCTCATGATCCTCTTACTCCTGCTTTAACTTAGCTGCTAGTGCTACCTACTCTGCCTTCAACCTCCCAAGCTCATCTTCGCGTGCCGTTAACAGCTCTTGGAGGTTGTTCTTTTCCGCAAGGGCCTTGTTGCATATTACCTCGCACTGGGCATGAAAGACCTGTCCTTCCAGCATAGCCTGCAGCATAAAAATGAAGTGAGAAGTGTTTACATATAAGTGTATAAACTTTCAAAGTAAACAACCAACCTTTAGCATGTGCTTGAGATATCGCTCCTGTAACACGATTTTGTTCATGGTACTAAGGAATTGCAGATCAGCAGGAGGGGTAATACTCGAGGCGAACTCGACGGCATTTATACTCCCATTTAGTATGGAATCCTCGGGAAGCACATCTGCCCCTAGCCAAATCAGATTAGTGCGAGCACGAGAGTTCCGAGCTGAAGAGGTTTCCCCTAGCTCGGGGGGTTGGGGGGAAGGCACGGAAGAGACCTCGTTGGCACAGAATTCATGATGGGAGTCGCCTCCTCGGCCACTACTGCTTGATTAGTCACTTCCTCGGACGTGGGCGCCTGATTCTTCTTTCCTCTCTTATTTGTCTTACTCTTCTTGGATGGCGAATTTTGTTCAGACCGCGACAAGTACCGGTCTGCTCTCGAAGACATAGCACCTGCAGAGACAAAAGGTTAGAGTAAACAATTAAGAGAAACAGTCAAGTATCACAAACAATAGAGCGATATCGGGTGCATTAAGGGCAGCTGGTCGAATCCTCGAAAACCCAACTTTGCAAACTCCCACTTAGAAGCATACTTAGCAATCTTTAGTGGACTATCTTTCCTGAGCTCAACTACTCCCTATGTACATGAAGACTCTTGTCTAAAGGTGAGTGGCATCTAACTGGGATCCCCACCTGACGGCAAAAGGAGGTGGACTATCTAGGGAGACAAAAACAAACTTTGATTTTCAGTCCTTGTTAAAAGTGGAGCGATCATCAAAAAGCTTTCTACGGGGTCTGGAAGAAATAACAACGAAATCTTTAGCCTCTCTGGACGACCTACCAACTCTAAATAACGCTTGGAAAAGGCTCAAGGTAGGTTCCATCTTTTTCTCTCGACACACGGAAAGGAAACCTGCAATTGCTTGGTGACCATTCGGAACAAGTTGGCCTGGGCCTATTTCATAGTAGTTCAAAAATTCTATAAGAAAGTGGTGAAGGGGAAACTTAAGCCCTAGCTATATGGGATAAGAGGTAAACCCCGAAGAATGAGTCAGGGGATCTATAATGGTAGCATCAGGCTCCGGTATGAGAAAGCGAACATTATCACACACAAGACCTCGGGCATCCTCTAACTCTTGAAGACGCCTCTAGATAGTTCCCTTATAGAGCTCATACGACCTCAATTAGATCCTCAAGAGTTAGTGCATGCCCGAGGTTGTGTGTGATAATGTTCGCTTTCTCATATCGGAGCCTGATGCTACCATTATGGATCCCCCTACTCATTCTTCGGAGTTCACCTCTTATCCATGCAACTAGAGCTTAGGTTTCCTCTTCACCGCTTTCTTATAGAATTTTTGAACTACTATGAAATAGCCCAGGCCAACTTGTTCCGGACGGTCACCAAGCAATTGCGGGTTTCCTTTCTGTGTGTCGAGAGAGGAAGGTGGAACCTACTTTGAGCCTTTTCCAAGCGTTATTTAGAGTTGGTAGGTCGTCCAGAGAGGCTAAAGATTTCATTGTTATTTCTTCCAGACCCCGTAGAAAGCTTTTTGATGATCGCTCCACTTTTAACAAGGACTGGAAATCAAAGTTTGTTTTTGTCTCTCTAGATAGTCCACCTCCTTTTGCTGTCAGATGGGGATCCCAGGTTAGATGCCACCCACCTTTAGACAAGAGTCTCCATGTACGTAGGGGGTAGTTGAGCTCAGGAAAGACGGTCCACTAAAGGTTGCTAAGTATGCTTCTGAGTGGAAGTTTGCAAAGTTGGATTTTTCGAGGATTCGACCAGCTACCCTTGATGCACCCGATATTGCTCTATTGTTTGTGATACTTGACTGTTTTCCTTAATTGTTTACTCTAACATTTTGTCTCCGCAGGTGCTATGTCTTTGAGAGCGGACCGATACTTGTCGCGGTCTGGACAAAATCCGCCATCCAAGAAGAGCAAGACAGATAAGAGAGGAAAGAAGAGGCAGGCATCAGCAACCGACGAGGGAACTCCCAATATGAATTCCATGCCCGCGAGGTCTTCTGCCCTTTCTACCCAGCCCCCGAGCGAGAGGAAGCCTCTTTATTTCAACACTCACGCGCTCGAACTAACCTGATTCGACTCGGCATGGATGTGCTCCCGGGAGATTCTATAATAACAGGGAGTATCAATGACGCTGAGTTTGCCTCACGCCTTATTTCTCCAACGGATTTGGAACTCCTTGATGCCCAGGAAGTGACCGTGCTACAGGAGCGGTACCTCAAACACATGCACGAGATTGGTCGCTTACTTTGACATTTTATCTACTTGTACGTAAACACTTCCCGCTCTAATCCTTATGCTTGCAAGCTATGTTGGAAGGACAGGTTTTTCACGCTCAATGCGAAATGATATGCACCAAGGCCCTTGCTGAAAAGAACGGCCTCCTTGCTGAAAAAAACAACCTCCAAATACTTTTAAAACATATATTCATGTACTTTAAGGTTTGATTTTAAAAACATATAGAACAAGGAAGTGCATTACACATGATGCAACTATAGTGTTGTGCTTATGTGTACATTTAGCTATTGTTTTATGAACATATAGAACAAATGTGATAGACCTAAAACAGATTGAATGACCTTATATATGATGCACCTATAGTCTATAGTATATGTACATTAAGCTTTAGATTTATGAACCTATATAAAATAGATTATGGACATTAAACAAGCTGAATGCTATTAAACATGATGGACCTATAATTTAAAGTTTATTTACCTTAAGCTTTAGTTTTATGAACTTATAAAAGAGAGATTGTGGACATAGAATAGAGTGGATGTAATTATCCATGATGTACCTATATATAGTTTAAAGTTTATGTACCTTAAACTTTGGCTTTATGAACCTCTATAAGAGATCAGATTATGGACATAGAATTGAGTGACTATCCATTACACATGATGTACCTGGCTAGAGTATATAGTTTATGTATCTTAAGCTTTAGTTTTAGAAACCTATAAAGAGATATTATGGACATAGAATAGAGTGATTGCCATTACATAATATGTACCCGTGGTTAAAAGTTACCACATGGAGTGTGTAATTTATGTACCTTAATATTTTGTTTTATGAATCTACTCTTAGAATACAAGAGTCATTTCTTATAAGACTCATGTCTATGTCTTTATAGTTTAGGTTTCTTGCTGTATATATACTTTGTTGTAAGAATCATTTGAATCATCAAATTCATGAATATTTCTTCTCATGGCTTCATACTAGGTTACTTTCTCCAACAAAATTTAACTTTCTTTCCCTACCAATATTAAAAAATAAAAAATTTTGGTACAATGACGGTCTTTCTCATTCCGACACATCTTTGGGTAATTTCACTCTAACAACCTACCAGGCGATTACCATGCACAAGTTGAGGGGAAATAAAAACTACTACAACTAGGTAGCTTCCGTGAAGTTATGTTCAAAAGTCAAGATATGTCACATTATTATCTAATGAAGAATTTGATTGAAATTTTTGAAAATGTAAAAGAATGGAAAAGGCAAATGCCTTGCTGCGTAATATGTTGTGGCAGGCTATTGATCCTAAGCTTTATAAGATATATAAAGCTTATGAAACTTGCAAGGCAGTATAGGACAAGGCAAAGTCGCTTTATACTAATAATGTTCAACAATAATTGTATTGTATGATTTCTAGTATTGTTTGACATATATAAACAATAAAATATGGATATGCCATATTTTCTTGGTGAAATTGAAGCTTTGAAGGAGACTTTCAACACATTTCTCCCTATAAACACCGTTATAGAAGATCAATTAAAGTATCGGGACATTTTTTTATGGTTCTTACTCTGGCTACCTTCCGCCCCTGTTAGGAAAATATGTGAACAAATTTTGATGAACTAAAAGTATAAATTAGGTTGTAGAATTGAACCCCTTACAAGCAGAAAGAGTGGAGACCAGGACCTAAACCAGAACCTCATTCTCTGACTCACATCACCCGCCTCCACTGAAGCTCAAACCCACGCCCTTTTCATATAGGGGTACAACCAGGTGCCACTAGACCACAAGATCTTTGGCTCCCCAAATTTATTATCATTTGTGAAATACTGAAAATTGATGTGAGGTCAAGTTTTAGGGTTCAGAGTTTTCAAGTAGGTCATATGTTACTAGTAATAATAATAATAAGGGTAAAATCATAATTTACTATGAAATTTTAATTCCACGACATGTGAAATTGCAATTTATGAACGGACCTTAAGAACTGCAATTCTACGGTTGGAGGGAATTGCAATTCTCTCCAACCAAATAATGAAATTTTTATTCCATGAAATTTGGTAAGAATGAAATTGTAATATCATCGTACCAAACGCTCCATTATATCGAACATAATACGTAGCTTAATTTATTGTGATGGTATTTGTAAAATGGCTAGTCAATTAATTTTTGACTTGTTGAAACAACTTTAATTATTTGACTAAGTGAATAAGTTAAAATGAGTATTTGTTAAATGATTTTTTTTAAAAATAATTTATTGACCCCAATTAGCTAAAATTTGAGTAGTTTTTCACATAAGCTTATATTACTGATTACTGATTTATGTTTTTAAGATTAACGTACCCCTGTAGCTGCTATCCCTACTTTTCCTTTCTTTCCGTCTACTTTGTTGCTTCCTTTTTTTCCCGTCTTCTTTCCATCTACTTTGCTGCTTTTTGTGGATACACATGCAGCAAAGCGGCCAACACAAACCAATTGTTTTAAAAAAATAATAATAATAAGTTAATATTATTAATTTATTAATTTGAATTATTAAAAAATTCATATGTAAACTTTAAAAATTAAGTAAATAGCATAACAAACTAATGTCCTTATAAATTAATTTACATTTAATCAACTAATAATAATAAAATGTTAATTTATCAAACACTGTTAATTTATCAAACACTTTTCTACAAACGTTTAATTTTATTAGTGGTTTAAAACAGCTAATACAATAAATTAGTTACCCATTAATGACATAATATGCTATCAGTTATAAGCTAATTGTAAATCATCCTTACGTGAAACAAAGTAAAGAGAACGCAGGTGCATCAATGTTTAGGTGTGTCATTATTGAGGTTTATACACGCATTTGTTTAAATTGTAAACTAATTATTACGTTTAAAAGGTGATTTAATATTATTTTTATTCTATAAATATAAGTCATGTGATGGAATATATATATATATATATATATATATATATATATAGTAGTTTCCGCGAACTAGTTTTATTGGCGTGAGTAGTTGTGCACTCTTGTCCTTTAAGAGAGTCAAGAGTTGGAACTCTTTTTGTATAAAAAATCAATCTGATCAGCACTTTATCCCTTAACATAGATAACCTACAGTATAAAATAAAATAAAAAAAAGATAGTTTTCGCGACCATCCAGTATAAAAAGTATTGCAAGCAGTCCAGGCCAGCAGGCCACCTACATTTTACACCCAAAAAACACTTTTACATTGATAACCTAAAAGATGGTTATGAGAGGGAAAAAAGAGCATGAAAGTAGAATCTAGTACAATCTCTTGATAAAAGTGATGGGTTCAATTTGCATTAGCCAAAAAGAATCCATTTAATTTGACAGCTTTAAAAGGAGAGCCAAATTGGATTTTTTTAAGTGGTGGATGTTGTCAGCTTGATGTGCATGCGTTAATGAATCTCACAGAGAGAGAGAGAGAGAGAATGGTATATTGTTTTGCATTCTCAGATGGTCAGAGAATCAAAAACATATATGAAAGGGAATTTTAGGAATTTGGAGTTGTTTAATTGCTTTTGGCATTTTCCCACATTCTCTTCTATTCTCATCCACTTTTTCTTTTCCACATTGCATTATTGAGTGCATGCCATGGCCCTGGGATTCCGAATATACACTCCATTCAATGATTTTTTTATATCAATTGCCTTAAAATAGAGTTAATTAAGTTTATTTCTTTTCTTATTTTATTTTAAATTTCTAAACTTAAATTTCATAAAGTTTGATTCCATGCATGTTATTAAAAACATGGTATAGATATATAAAGATACATGTGTCTTAATTAAATTTTATAATTTCACTAAAACTCCTGAAATTTACAAGTTTACACTATATGCATGTTCCACTTTCACACATATGTCATTAGTAAAAAGATAGATGGTTCCACTTTTGACATATTATAAAAACATGCCAAAAAACCACAGATGGGTTTAAAAGATTTTGAGAGTTTAAGGCTGTCACTTTTGCTTTCTTAACTTTTCTCAATGAAAATATTTGCTCATAGATAGCTTGGATATATATTATATATATAGTATCCCCTTCTTCATGCTGATGTATCACCATTCTTGGTACAGTATATCATAAGTTCATAACAGGTAACATGTGGAGCATTCAATAATTTTGAGTACAAAGATGAAAAGCTAAGTGAACAATAAATTTAATGAAGTAATTTTTTTTTAATCATGAGTAATAAAATAACAAAAATGACAAAATTACTAATTCAGCTCAGGCAAAAAGTCAATACCTGGCCTTTATCTGTGTTATTTACTAATTTCAATTTTATCTTTTTTTTTTTATTTGAAGTAAATTTTAATATCTACAATGGTCTCTTCTATAATTCTTTATATTCAATTCGAAATTTGAACTATGTAATCTCTCGCACGGGTTTAGCTCAATTGTTCAGTAGGCAGTATTTGAAAGAAGAGATCAAGATTCGAACCTCGGAGGCAGCAATTATGCCAAAAGCGGACAGATCCTTTGTGCGCACACATCCTTCCAAATGCTCTATCAGGCGAGGGTGTGGAGAGTTCTCGGGGTTATGGATTCAATTTTTTGGGGGAAGAAATTAAAAAAAAAAAAAAGAGTAATAAATAAGAAATAGAAAAAAAAAAAAAAGAGTAATAAAAGCAGGGTTAAGTTCTTAAAAATGTAAAGGTGAGGAAAACTTTTGACTGCAATAGTGAGGTTGTACTTGCAGCAGACAACCGAGCAACTTTTCACTAAATTGAATGTGACTTCCACATTCTCACAGCCTTTAATTTGCCTCAAATTCATTGCATAAATCACTATGGAATAATTTCAATTTGACTCCTCAGAGATTTAGGCTAGTAAAACTAGCTCCCCATTACTGTAAAAATTTTACATTGACCCTTCAACTTTTATTCTATAATTCACCTTAGTCCATACTTCATACCATATTTGCTAAGGACCTTGTGGTCCAGTGGTATCAAACTCTTTCATTTATACGGGAGGTGATGGGTTTGAGCCTCAGTGGAGGCAATACTAATTCATAGGTTGAGAAAGATACTGCATTGTAAGAATGTTTTGGTGTGTCTTATTCTATGCTTATTCTTTTATTTTAAGAAAGATGTATTGGAGTAAAATGCATATGATGAAATAAGTACGTTTTGCTAAAGCTATCAAAACAAGTTTAACCTGTTTGATCTCACCCTACCAAAAGGACAAAGCGGGTTTTGAGATTTTAAGCATGTTTTATTGACAGCCTGACAAATATTTTAGCCTGTCCTACCTAACCCCATGTTTGTCAATCATTATTGCATGGACCATGGTCCACACAGCTGTGTGGACCAAGCTGTGTGGACTAAAAATAAAAAGTACATTATTTTTGTACTGAAGGTACATTATTTTTATACTGTAGGTACATTATTTTAGGGTACATTATTTTTGTACTGAAGGTACATTATTTGATATATACTAGTAAATAATGTACCTACAGTACAAAAATAATGTACATTCAGTATAAAAATAATGTACTTTTTATTTTTGGTCCACACAGCTGTGTGGACCATGGTCAATGCAATAATTTGCCCATGTTTGTGGGGTGGGCCAACAAGGGCCTGTCAAGCCTGCCAAAGTACTAAATTAAAAAATAAAATAAAATAAATAAATGTTACACATTTACAAAACAAAAATCCTAATGTAATCTCCCAATTTCTTTATTTTTATTTAAATTTTAGAGTTTAGACTATCTAAAATGATTTTAGCATTTACATATTTTTTTCTACAAATTAAAAATTTACAAAAATTACAAAGTTAAGATTTTGACGGGCCCCCGCCTAACCTCGTAGGTCTAAGGCAGAGTGGGACGGCTTGGCTTCCCTAGGCCTGTATTCTTAGCGGAGCTTTTAGCCTGTCTCGCATATGACAGGCTTTGACGGATCCTGCCCCATCGACCTGCATTGACAACTATACGTTTTGCCCAATAATACACACTATGACAACTATCTTGTGCATAGATTATGTTAACTCAATTGTTATAACATGGGCCAGGGTTCATATTGAATTGTGAACCCTCATACAAAAATTATGTACATTCAGTTAACACATTTTGTACCTATATATAGTTAACAGTTTCTATACATGTAAACAAATAACTTGATAATTGCTGACACATAATATAGTAGCTAAATATACATAATGTGTTAATTATAGATACAGAATTGAAAATTATTTTCGAATCAGAGTCTACAATTAATGCAAGATAAACCTGGTCCATGGTATAATTTGCCATGCTAACTCCTAAGTTGCATTTCCTTCAAATTGTTTGCACATATTCAAAGACATCCACTAACTTTCACCAAGTCTTGATCGTATCCAAATAAAGCCCATAATCATGATAATTATTAATTAATGGTCACCTGAAATATTATTTAGACAGATTGAATATGAAAACTTCTAGTAGTTAAAGTGTCATGAATATTCACAATCATTATTTGATGGATCATGGTCCACACATTTGTGTGATCTATAAATAAAAAGTACATTATTAATTTGTATATGTAAAGTACATTATTTGAAAATACATAATTTTTATATATTATCAAATAATGTACTTTCAATACACAAAAAAATATATTTTAATATAT
Organism: Ipomoea triloba; assembly: GCF_003576645.1. NCBI lineage: Eukaryota > Viridiplantae > Streptophyta > Magnoliopsida > Solanales > Convolvulaceae > Ipomoea > Ipomoea triloba. The sequence goes on from NC_044918.1 coordinate 29,559,818, forward strand.
TAAAAATATATATTACTTTTGGGTATCACCCTCCAAAGAAATAATATATATATATATATATATATATATATATATATATTGCAATCTATTGATCTACACAGCTATGTGGATCATGTGGCCACACAATAATTTACCGAATTGTCAAGCAATCATAGTATACCTAGTGTATGTTGTTGGATTGGAATAATAAAATAGAGATAATGATAAATTAAAGGTGTCCAAGTGTATCAGTATTTATGGCCCAACTAATCATTATAATTATACCACTTAATTCAAATTTAAAATGAGTAAAATTGTCTCGAAAAGAGCGACCAAAAATGTTAAATCATGACTCTTATACTTAAAAATACAGCACGAGCGAGTTTGATTCTTGTCAACATTCTTTTTATCAAATCCATTGTACGGGATCTTCATAATGCAACCACCTCTCCAATGCGGAACTATAATTTACCAGTGCAAAGTATTCATTTTAAGTATTTACTTTGTACAATTGTAAACAAACTAGAAAAAATCACAATTATATGGCATGTGAAATTTGTCTATCTCATTAATATGGTGTTGCAATAGTGCATCCTAAGTAGTCACTATAGTGGCGTATTTAGTCATTCTTCTTATGGATGTCATTATTTTGGACGAAAGACTTATACGCATTTCTGGCTTCAATTGTAATATAATCAATGGCAATTTATTAGTAATTACTTTTACATGCATCTCTTTTAACTATTAGCGTTTTTAATTAATTACGACATTATGAATATCCTAAATTCCAAACAAATGTTCTCTCTTCTCTATTTAAACTTGACTGAATCATCTAAAAAGATAATCTCCAACGTCTAGTAAAAATTTGCTAGGACTAAAAGAAACATCAAGTTGTAAATTTTAATATTTTAAATAGTAACCTATGATTTTCATTCATAGCACTTACATTTTAATCTGCAGAATTACATTTGGATAAGAATCCTTCAATGTAATCAATTGCGAAAATGGAGAGTACAATGGTAATAGTACTCGACCAATTAGGAGAGTACTGAATTGCACAAATTTGAAATGAATAGCTAAAATGATAGTCTCTCATTTATGTTATAAGCAATAATGATAAACTAAACTAAATATATATATATAATTTTAGCCTTTCATATTAGTGTTGTTTAGTTTTTCGTCTAAAATAATCTTATCCAATCCATTGAATAAGGACTAAATATAACACCATATATAGTGACTAGCTAAATAGGGGTATAGTAGCATTGCAACTCATTGTTAATTAAGGACTAAAATTACACATGCTTTATTATTGACTCAGTGACTAAAACTAATGATGTAGTAAATACATTGTGATTCCAAAAATACATATAAACTCATGAGGTTGGAGCGTAGATGGATCCTCTTAATAGTCTGCTTGTTGGTTTAAGTTTAAGCCCAGGTAATAATGCGATATTTATAGGGGGGAGGAGGGGTGGGAGGCTCGGCTCGGCATGTGCGAGACGTGTGACCCATGCATAGGAGAAGGTCAGAGGCTTCTTTGATTCCCCCACGTGATCGGGGCGCGCGGTTCTTAAGGCCAATGAAGACTACCGCCAGCTTAGCTTTTGCTTAGTTCCCTCGTTTAGGTCGGGTCGGTCAACTTTAAGGTCAATTATGGTCGGGGACAATTCCTCTCGGTGACTTGACCGGATACCGAGCAGGTATGCGGTACGTATAGATAAGTAAGCTCGGAGATATTCCCTATCAAGTATCAACTGTAATTTTTTATAACTGAATAAGAGTTTGGTACTTTAATTTGGTTTGTATTTACTTTATTCCTTAAAAAAATGAATTTGATTTTTACCCAATCGCTTACCATCAAGTGTCTAATGAAATGCAATTGCTTTAATGATCACATGTACTATTAATCACTTGTACACTTAAATAAATTATCCAGATATGATGACAAGGTAGTATAACTCTTAATCAACATTATCAAAAGTTAAAAGTTACGGAGTACTATTCAATTCCCACTAGGTTCTAGGGCTGTGGAAAAAGAAAAAAAAAAAACATATAATAATGAGTGTATTATAGGTACTACGTTAGTATATGTAGTGAGAAATTATTTTGTTGGGAAGTTATGAGTTGCTTGTGGTGACGGCTCTGACAAATACACTGGAGAATGTCATGTACACCCAGAGACAATTGATGAGAATATTAGTGAATAATTGATGGACAAAAGCTTCCAACAACTGAGCCAATATATTTAATGGAGAAAAAAGTGGCTAAGGGGTTTGTCTCACAAAATCTGGTGTGGTGTACTCTTACCTTTGAGTAAGCATTTTTTTCCCCCTTTCTACATCAAAGTAGGCTTCTACTTTTTCCATGCTCCTACGTACTACTGCCCTACTGCCTACTTTCATATAGTAACATATCACTGCTAACCTCACCGTACCCTCTCACCACGCTCTACTGCGCCTCTACATACCTCTCATCATATTGTTACTCGAGCTTAACGTAATTGGTTTGTTGTTAGACTTAAAATTTATCATCAATAGCAGCAATGTGGATGCTTGGATCTTACTGAAAACATGTATATGAAAAATGAACTAAGGATGTTGAGAATTAAAATCTGACTGGTAGGCTGATTGCGCGACTCGTGATTTATGAGGCTCTAGGGGCGAGGTCCTCTAGACTTAGGATTAATCTGGCGGATTTCCTTAATCAAGTTAAAAAATAAAAATAAAAACTCATCAAATTAAAGTGATTAGACGGTTGCAATTATATATTCCTACTAAACTTTTTTCCTCCTATTGAAATATTTAATTTATTATTAAAATAATAAATCATTCTTCCAATTTGAAGTTCATCTAAACCGCATTTTGAAGAATGGAAAGCTTTTACAATCACTCGTCCAAATGCACTATTAACTTATTAAGCTCCTTATGAATGAGGGTTGAGATTTAAAATTAATGAGTGATTATGGTGATATTTAAGTTATTGAATAGGTCTAATCCTTAACATGCTTTTCTAGTCAAAATTTCAAAGAACTATTTCAACTACTCTCACCACTACAATAATGAAATTTTTGCATCAAATATATTACCTCTATTATAAAAAACCGCCATACAAAACACTTTTCTGTAATATTTTTAAGTAAATGTTATGACGTCGGTAATTACAAAAAAACATATGTTGTAAGTTATTTTAAAAAATATTTTAATTTTTATATGGCCCTGTTTGGTAAATGGTTATTAACTGATTGGGTGAAAAAGTATAACTAATTGATAACATTAATTAATTGTAAAAAAGTGTTTGGTAAATTAACTGAGTTGATAGGTGTTTGGTATAATTTCTTTTTTCAAAAAACTAATTGAAAAAGTTGGTTTGAGCAGCTTTTTGAATTTTAGGATTTTGAAATTATAAAAAGTTGATTAACGAAACATTTATATTAATTTTTTTTAACAAAGTCAAATAGCTAATAGTGGTCAAATAAACCAAAATTAATTGATAAACTAACTATTTTACTAGCTTCAATTTTAGTGTTGGTGCAGTGGTTCCTAGTTTAACAAATTAAATTTAAACAAAATGTTGAAACTTTAATTTGTGGCTGTCTCTTGAGGAAGAACAGTACAGATAATGTATGCATATATATATGGCTTAGCTAGACTTCCGGGAAAGGTGGTGTGAAGGAAGGGGATCGGAGATGAATGGGTGTCAGTGTTGGATCGGACTTAGAATAGACTCATCAGAGGTAGAAATTAAGAAGAAACAGCAACCAATAAAACAAAACGACAACTACTGTTGGGAAGAAGGGAGCACTATGTTAATGTTGTTGCATTGCATGCCATTATTAATAAGTGGTAGTGGACTGCGTTTGAATTTTGAAAGGAGTGTGCTGCTTATTTCATCCAAACGTTTATATACTTTTACGTCAAGCTTCATACTTAAACGTTTACGGGGGGTTTGGTTGGAGTGAGGGAATTAGATGGAAAAGAAATTGAAATTCTATAGGAGATGAATAATGTGAGAATAAAGTGGTAATTTAAATTCCAGGTTTCCAGTGTTTGGTTTAATTTGCAGGAATAAAATTATTGGACATTTCAATTCCAATATTTGGTATATATGGAAATTTAAAGGGAATAAATAGTATAAAGCTTAAAATTCTCATACTTATTATTATTATTATTATTATTATTATTATTATTATTATTATTATTATTATTATTATTATTATTATTATTATTATAAATCCTAAATAAGCAAATTCAAATTTTACGTACTTTTGAAAATTTATGTAGCATGTTGTAAATGAACCTTAGAATTGCATATCGAAAGCATAAAATAGATAAGGAAGTTTCGAGAAAACATATTTCATTGAGGTTGGCCTACTGATTGACATTCTATGTTGAGAGTAGAAGGAGAAGACACGCTGTAATGGAAAGAGAGAGATCGACCATCAATTTTAGGTAAAAAAAAAAAAGAGGAGTAATAATTTTGCCATGCATGGAATTGAAATACCAAGGGGGGCATGAGACTCTAATTCAATAAAAATGAGGGGATTTCAATTCCACGGAATTGCAATTCCCTCCAACCAATCGAAAGAATTTGCTTGCTTTCAGAATTATGTGAGAATTAAGTGTGAATGAAATTGTAATACCTTCCAACCAAACGCCCCGTTAAAGTGATGATTTTTTATACATTTAAATAATTATTTTAGACTTCTGTAAAGTTTGTACAAGTCTGATCTATAAAAATCGTACATCACAAACATTTATACCATTTTATTGACTGTTACAATTTTTTTTTTGTTTTTAAAAATCTACAAAGATCGTTAAAATCCTAAATTGAATATACCTTTACAAATTTTTACTTATTTATATTGATACTTATTATTTATAACTAGTATTTTGTACGCGCGATGCGTGAAAATTCATGCCCAATATTAAAACATCAATAAATACAAATAAATAATTAAAATTTATAATTCGAATTATATATACACAAATAATATATGTATTCTATACACACATATATGATTTACCATTAATAGAAATTTAATTAAAATATAATCAACCATTAAATTAATTATATAATGATTTTAATAAAATGATAATTAAAGAATAGAAAAAAGATATGATAGATATAGGTGTATGGTAATAATGATGGAGTCAAAATTAACGGTGTCATAACGGTGTAAGGGTAGTTTTGTATAACAAGAATGTAGTAGGGACAATTTTGTCTAATAACATTGAAGTGTACAATATTTAAAGTAAAATGTATACATTTATTAACATACAAAAGGTGAGACATAAATCAAGGATATAACCTTGATTGAGACTTATTATGTTTTTAGATTTTATGACAAGAATTGCTATAATATATATCATATATTTTTAAAGATCATAAATAAATTAATGTATTCTAATTTAAAAAAAAAAAAGTTGGCTACCACAAAAAAAAAAATTAATAAATAAAAACAAAGTATACTATAAATTTAAAGACAATATCAATTTTAAGATACAAATTAAAACACTTATTTTGTTAGGAAAATTATATTATCCTTGGAAGGGATTGCTTAAAATGATTTCTATTAATACTTATTATTTATATTTTAATTTTCTTTAAAAAAAATTATAATATATCATATAATTTGATAGATATTATATAAATTTATGTATTGTAATTGAATAAAAAAATCAAATTTGGTTGCTACAAAAATAATGTATTATAAATTTAAAGGTAATACTACTTTTCACTAAAATATATATTATTACAAGAAAAATAATAATACTCAGACCATATATATAATACTCAACTGTGTTTTTAACTTTTAGTGTCCTCTAATCTATGGGATGATACAAACAATAATAAAGAAAAATAATAATCTATAGAATTTTTAGACGAAGAACAAGTTTGTAAAGTTTAGGAGAGAGCAAAAGTTTGTAGAGTTTTTTTTTTTGAGCTCAACTGACTCTGTTACATTGTAGTATCTGTTCACAGCTACTTTCTCAACCTACTGAAACACAAAGAGTCAACAGATGCCTCCACTGAGGTTCGAACCCACTCCCTTCCACATACATGAAGAAAACGTATAATAATGAAGAAAAAATAATCTTTTGAATTTAGATATAGTATAAAGTTTGTAGAGTTTAAATACGGAGAAAAAAATAAATAGAGTTTAGATAGACAGTGAAAGAAAGTTTAGAAATCTGGGAGTTGAGGGATGAATTTCAATGGTATTCGATTTGATTAAGAAAAGTTTAGAAAGAGTTTTTAAAAAGTTCCATGGCATTCAATTAGATTTTTAAAAAAAATGCCCAAATTCTATAATTTTTTTTTCATCTCCCTAAACTTTATGTACCATTGTATTTAATTTCTCCCTAGTTAAACTATACATATCTTTTTCTCTTGATCTAAACTTTCCTTTTTTTTATGCCTAAACTCTACCTACATCTCCTTTGCTTCCTATGATGCCAAACTTGATCAACAATTCAACCATGGATAGACATCACAAAAGAAAAATTTGAAAAAATTAATTGTTCAACTAAATCACACAAATTAACATCTAATTATGTTAGTCAAAAGAAACTTAAATAATTTAGGGTGCGTTTGGTTCACACATGGGAATCGGAATTGGAATGGGTATCAAATACTTGGTAAGAGTAATGAGTTTTGATGAAAGTAGTTAGCATGTTTGGTAGTTGGGTGAAATGGGAATGACTATTAATAGTTGGGGAAGAAAGGAGGAAGAGAAATGAAACTCTTATTTAATAAGGGTATGAGTTTTTTATGGGGTATTCCAAACCCTTAGTAGCATTTTCAAAACCTATCAACCAAACACTAACAATCACTTTTATACCCATTTCTTATGCCTAAACCCACCAACCAAACACACCCTTAGTATTCACACGAAACCATCCGCCATTGTTTCCTTTTCAAATAGTGCAATTAATGGAGGAAAAAAAAAACAAAATAATTAAGTATGCACATAATGTGAATCAAATTTGATAGTATGGTACAAAAGTCTCCAACCAAATGCCACCCAAGTTCATTTTATGAAATCACTACCCTAATGCATTACAAGAAAACATAAAAATCCATAGGAAAATCAATGAAATTCATAGGTATCTATTTTATAGAAAAATTAGGAAATCAACAAAATTCTTAGGTATTTAAGGCATAGTTAAATCTGTAGTGCTAAAAATAAAAGTATCAAAAGAGTGATTTATACGGATTTGAGGATGGTGTAATTCCTTCTACAATCCAATCCAATCTCGTTTTCTACCCACGTGGTCATTTAAGTTACCTCGGATCCCACGAATTAATAAACTCGATCTCAATTCAGCCTTAACAAGTTACTCCGTATGCATGAAATGTAGGTATCAAAGACTTGAATTGAGTGATGGAGTCTCCTGGTAACACACTAGATTCCCCATTGTACTCTTAAGGCTATCCCTTTAAGAATGACCAGGCATGCAATCATAAACACATGCATAATTGCAAATTATACCTTAGAACAAGGTCCACCTTGCATTATGAAACTTGGTCCAAAACCACATTCCGAATATATATATACTTACAGTTAACATATTATGTATCTTTAAATAAACTGAAAGTACATAATTTATTAAATGCAAGTTAATATTTAATTGTTGTAGTTGTAATAGATACATCAATTATTAACTAAAGTCTAAAAGTACATAGTATGTTAACTACAAGTATATACGGAGTAATATGTTAACTACAGATGCATAATATGTTAATTGTAATAAGTATATATAATTTATTAGGTGAATGTACATAATATATTAACCGCATGTACATAATTTGAATGTCATTTGATCAGGGTCCACAATGCATGACGAATCATGGTTCATGGTATATATAACCAACCCTTTGATTAGAAGGATTATTGTTTTGGATTAGTTTGCACTTAACCATAAATTTCCTAAGTTTACTAAAACTATATCTGGCCCAATTACATTTGTAGATCGACCTTCATTTTACAACTTAGGACACAGTTTTCTCAAGAGTAATTTCATCTACAATAGATAATCTGCATTTAATATATATATATAAAATACGATTCAAATGCAGTTGGGGTGCTCAGGTGCGATTGGGCGGTGGGAGAAGAGTCAATGATCTTGCCAAAATCAATGTTCAAGATTAACAATGTTTAACAAAAAAAAAAAAAAAAAAAANAGTCAAAAGAAACTTAAATAATTTAGGGTGCGTTTGGTTCACACATGGGAATCGGAATTGGAATGGGTATCAAATACTTGGTAAGAGTAATGAGTTTTGATGAAAGTAGTTAGCATGTTTGGTAGTTGGGTGAAATGGGAATGACTATTAATAGTTGGGGAAGAAAGGAGGAAGAGAAATGAAACTCTTATTTAATAAGGGTATGAGTTTTTTATGGGGTATTCCAAACCCTTAGTAGCATTTTCAAAACCTATCAACCAAACACTAACAATCACTTTTATACCCATTTCTTATGCCTAAACCCACCAACCAAACACACCCTTAGTATTCACACGAAACCATCCGCCATTGTTTCCTTTTCAAATAGTGCAATTAATGGAGGAAAAAAAAAACAAAATAATTAAGTATGCACATAATGTGAATCAAATTTGATAGTATGGTACAAAAGTCTCCAACCAAATGCCACCCAAGTTCATTTTATGAAATCACTACCCTAATGCATTACAAGAAAACATAAAAATCCATAGGAAAATCAATGAAATTCATAGGTATCTATTTTATAGAAAAATTAGGAAATCAACAAAATTCTTAGGTATTTAAGGCATAGTTAAATCTGTAGTGCTAAAAATAAAAGTATCAAAAGAGTGATTTATACGGATTTGAGGATGGTGTAATTCCTTCTACAATCCAATCCAATCTCGTTTTCTACCCACGTGGTCATTTAAGTTACCTCGGATCCCACGAATTAATAAACTCGATCTCAATTCAGCCTTAACAAGTTACTCCGTATGCATGAAATGTAGGTATCAAAGACTTGAATTGAGTGATGGAGTCTCCTGGTAACACACTAGATTCCCCATTGTACTCTTAAGGCTATCCCTTTAAGAATGACCAGGCATGCAATCATAAACACATGCATAATTGCAAATTATACCTTAGAACAAGGTCCACCTTGCATTATGAAACTTGGTCCAAAACCACATTCCGAATATATATATACTTACAGTTAACATATTATGTATCTTTAAATAAACTGAAAGTACATAATTTATTAAATGCAAGTTAATATTTAATTGTTGTAGTTGTAATAGATACATCAATTATTAACTAAAGTCTAAAAGTACATAGTATGTTAACTACAAGTATATACGGAGTAATATGTTAACTACAGATGCATAATATGTTAATTGTAATAAGTATATATAATTTATTAGGTGAATGTACATAATATATTAACCGCATGTACATAATTTGAATGTCATTTGATCAGGGTCCACAATGCATGACGAATCATGGTTCATGGTATATATAACCAACCCTTTGATTAGAAGGATTATTGTTTTGGATTAGTTTGCACTTAACCATAAATTTCCTAAGTTTACTAAAACTATATCTGGCCCAATTACATTTGTAGATCGACCTTCATTTTACAACTTAGGACACAGTTTTCTCAAGAGTAATTTCATCTACAATAGATAATCTGCATTTAATATATATATATAAAATACGATTCAAATGCAGTTGGGGTGCTCAGGTGCGATTGGGCGGTGGGAGAAGAGTCAATGATCTTGCCAAAATCAATGTTCAAGATTAACAATGTTTAACAAAAAAAAAAAAAAAAAAA
>NC_044918.1:29571084-29580848 GCF_003576645.1 Ipomoea triloba
TGTTTTTTTTTTTTTTTTTTTTTTTTTTTTTTTTTTTTTTTTTTTTTTTAATGCTCACTTATGCGATTTGAAAAAGGGTAAAAGTAAAAAATTACTAAGTAAAATTAGAGGCTTCATTCCTTCTTTTTATTTTTTATTTTTTATTTTTTATTTTTCCTTTATTTATTTTATTCTTTTAGCCACTTTTTTCTACAAGTTTCACATGTGAATTTTATTGTATAATAAAGATAATGGATATTTATTCGATTTTTTTATTTAAAAAATATTTTATATTATTGTTTATAATAATAACTTTACATGTTTTATTTTAATTTACATTTATGTAATTATATTAAACATATAAATTACTTTTACTAAAACATATTTCAACTACTAAATATTGGCAAAAACTTGTATGAAACTGTTTTACGGGTCTCAATCCGTAAGGCGGGACAGATCTTTGATTAATAAAGTAAAAAATTCGACCCATTAATCAAATGTTTGACCAATTAATTAAAGATTCGACGCATCTCAATTAGAGACACGTGAGACGGTCTCACACAAGTGTTGCCCCTAAATATTTAATTCCAATTTTTATTCTAATCTCTATATTCGAACAAAACTCCACCTAAGAAATAATGATCAGTGATAATACAGCTTTAGGAATGTGGGTCAAAGGTGTCTTAATGTGCCTAGGTTTTAATGTTCACTTTGATGCTTTTTTGAATATTTGCTAGGGAACATGCAGACCAAATCATTACATGGCCTCGGAAGAGAGGTTTTCTTCACACGTAACGAAGCCTTTGATCAACCGATCCATAAAGGGATACTTTCCTTGTAAGAAGAGGAAAGAAGCAAAATTCCTTTCAATTAATAGCTTTATACTTTCAAATATAATGTTCCAATGATTTGGATCCCCCCTTTCTTCAATGCAATGAGTTTAGACACAGATAGTAACAAAACTACAAAGTAAAGCTAATCAAAGGTTTAGGTGAAAATAAGCGATGAGATAAAAACTAAGAATTTATCTAATTTATTTATGTGGATAGATCAACGATGGAGGGTTGTTAAAAAGTAAAAGAAAAAAGACGAAATCAGTTTTATATATATTATAAATTTAAAATTTTACAATAATTATAAAATTGACCTCATATTCTTTTAATTAAAATTCTTAATTATTGATGAACCATGTGATTGGCGATTGAGATTAGTCATCATTTTTTATAAAGAAGTGTTCTCAAATACTATGTACTCAGCAGTCAATAGACATATCAACAGTTTCAGTACACCCATTGAACAATTCCCGTGAATAGACTCGTTAGTCGAACAGTACTACTCAACGGGTCTATCGAACCTGTTGGAGAGCACATTAACTTACCAAATTGTCCTTTAGAGCAATTTTAATTTCCTTGCCCTTAATCAACGGTAATTAATACTCCGTATATCACAATTGTGGTTTGTCTGATTTCAAAATAACCTAGATTAGACCACAAGTTCTCACATGGGAATGGTTCTCGTGGGAGTCAAACTATATATATATATATATATATATATATATATATATATATATATATATATATATATAATGTTCAAAAATAGCCTCTTAACTATGCAGAATTTAATTAATTTAAACCATTTTGATTGAATCGGTAAAATTATGACATAGGCTCTGTTTGGCAGAGCTTATTTAGGAGCTTATAGCTTATTTTAAGCTACTAATAAGCTATAAGCTCTATTTGGTAATGATCTCAAAATAAGTTAGTAGCTTAAAATAAGAGCTTATTTTGAAACGCTACTTGGGGTAGCTTTTCAAAATAAGCTAGTAGCTTTTTAATTTTTTTCCATCTTTATCCTTATTATTTTAAATAAATGACATCCTTTACCCCTCTCAATTAAAACCCTTTTGTATGAAGATGCCATTTTTAGTCTTTTTACATTTATCAGGTTATCAAAAAGCTAATTTTACCAAACACTTTTAAGCATAACAGCTCTTCAGATTTCAGCTTCGAGCTTATAACTTTTCATTTTTCAGCTACTTTTCAGCTTTCAGCTACCTTTTCAGCTAGGTTTGCCAAACATAGCCATAATCAATAATCCATTTTTGGTATTATCTTACATTTTTTTTTTGGAGTACTATCTTACATTGAAAATTCTCCAATTGTAGATACCAAAAACTAGTAAGAGATGTAGTGCACTTTATAATTTAACAAAATTGAATTGATATGTTAAATTTTGTCAAATTACAAAATAAACACATCTCGTACTACTACTTTTTTATTATTGTTGTTGTTGTTTTATGTTGGGTCTAACCAGGGCCGAATTTTAGGACGTGTAAGATGTGCGACCACACAGGGCCCCAAAATTTTGGGGGTCCTAGTCCAACCCTGACCTAATGTTAGTATATGTATTTGTGATTATATTGACCCAAAATTAAATTTTTTGCATTTTTCTCTTTGTAATTTTTCTTCAATTCGCAGTTTATTTATATTTTGATAGGGCCTTACTTATTTACCGGCACAGAGCCAGGTTAATAAAAAAATCGGCCTTGGATGTAAGAGTGGGGGAAATGAGTGTGAGTCTTATTAGCACCTCATAAGAACTCTTTTTGGTCTAGGAATTTTTGAGCGACATGATTTTGTTCACAATAAACAAGTCACTCTTTAGTATTCAATATTGTTATGATTTTATTTGAATGTGACACCCATTATATGTGTATGTATGGAAAATTTTATAATACCAAAAAATATCATATTTACTACAATAAATAAAAATGAGAGATGAATATTTTTGTTAATAAAATACGGAGCAATAATTATTTATAAAAAATATTACTGCTCATTTTACTTATGATACATTTTTATTTATGATAGGAAGCACAATATGTTTTCGATATAATGTTATGCCTTAAATAATTTTAAAGATGGTATTTATGTTTAAGTATATTCTAATGACGTTTCTTTAATTTGTTATAACGGGGTGTTTGGTTCAAACATTATATTGAGATTGGAATCGTGAATTTGAATCAAATACTTGTTAATTGTAATAGGTTTAAATTGAATAAGTTGTTTAAATTGAATAAGTTTTTTTATTTGATAATAAATAGGAATTATAATATAAATAAATAAATAAAATATACACACAAGCACACATTCACATATGTGTGCTTATATATACATATATTAAAGTTGGGTCACATTTGTGTGAGACGGGTCAGATCAATACTGAATTGTACTTATATTGTAAAATGTAATACTAATAAAGAATAAAATGTATGTTACTTATAAGAGAAACTGTAATTCTTTTGATGAAAAAATGTACTACCTTCGTCCCAAAATGGTTGTCTGGTTCGTTTAACAATGCTTGACTGAAGTAATTTTTAATCCAATTTTTCATAATATTAAGTTTAGCATTAATATATAAAATTTATATATTTAGAAACTACATTAAAAGTACTATTAAACACAAAAAATTAAATTTAAAAATAATAAAAAATTACCAAAGAAAATAAGTAAAGAAGAAAGAGTTGGTTTGACCAATGAATAGTAAATAAGACAGGTAAAATGAGACAGAGGGAGTAATACTTTAACATCAAGATGTAAAAGTATTATATTTGTCGTCAAAAGTATTACACTTTTCCTTATAAATAATGTTGGCAATGGTTTGTTACTTATAAGGGAAAATATAATACTTTTGAGGAAAATGCAATGTTTTTAAATCAAAATGTAAAATTATTAAATTTTTCTTCAAAAGTATTAAAAAAGTATTATTACATTTTTATTCCTGATTAGTATTACATTTTCTAGTATAAGTATTATATGTTTCATTTTGACCTAACCCGTCTCACAGGTAAAGATCCATGAAACAGTCTCACGCAAGTTTTTGCCATTAAAGTTTCATATTGAATGTATGGACAATAATTTTTTTTCCTTCATTTTTTCCCTTTTTTTAAATTATTTTTCAAAAGTAAAGGATGAGAAGAATTTTTTTTATTCCTCATTTTTTATTATCTTTTAAAAGTAAGGGATGAGAAAGATAATGAGTTTTACAGTTACTACATGATATGAATTTAATAAAATAGAACAAACATAATAATGAGTATAAATCTGATATTATGATGCAAAAGTCCATGGCCAAACACTACCTATATCAATTTATCATTATTTTTGTAGATTAAGTTATCGTTAATTGTATAGGGGTTTAATGATATTCGATTATCTATTATATTATATTATATATTTATTGAAATGACCAAAATAAGTAAACAAAGAGTTAATTACTTCTAATGTGATCTTTTAACACAGTGCCAATTTTATATTTAATTTTCATTTTTTCACCCATTTTATCATATACGAATTTTTAACTTATTTAAATAATAGTCATTTGCTAAAATTCTCTCAAATTTAGATACTCAATATTTGAATGACTTTACCCTTTTCTTAACAGAAAATGCTTCACACTCATACCATTATCACTAATTGTTATTACTAATTAATTATATTTTTTTTACCACTTTAGCATAATAATCATTTAACTTTTAATTTTGACATATCCCATTTCCTAATTCCTCTTCATGGATCTTAGTTGTCTCGGGCAAATTATACCATGGATCATGATTTACAGATCCTGATCCAAAAATAATTTTCGTATCTGTAGTTGACACATTTTGTACATGCAATTAACAGTTTCTATACTTATAGCTATGATATTATGTGTCAGCAATTATATATCAACCTATTTGTTTACATGTACAGAAACGGTTAACTGTAGGTACAGAATATATTTACTGAATGTACATAATTTGTGTATCAGAATACACAATGCAATATGAATTCTAATCCATGGAATAACAATGGGTTGTCTGGAGCTCCCCACGGCCATCGGTTGGTATATTTGCTATAACCAGTTAACCACCGGAAAGAATGGCTAAAACCTTTCTTTTTAATGGTTTTTTTTATTCGACAATTGTTTCTTGGGGGCCATCATTATTTAATTGTTTTTCTTTAAAAAATAAAAAACAATGGCAAGATATCCCACAATCGCTCCCGATGGCCAACTAGAAACAATAGCCAAATAATAATAAAAATAAAAAAAAAAATAATAATAATAATAATAATAATAATTATTATTATTATTATTATTATTATTATTATTATTATTATTATACTTCGACAGTTATTTATTTCGCTTAATAATTATATCGTGGATCAAAGTCCATCATGTGTATTGTGAATCATGTCCAAATTATATACATGTAATTAGCATATTATGTACCATCAGTTAATGGATTATGTACCCGTTGTATTTAATATATTATGTACATTCAATTAACATATTATGTACGTGCTATACCTTTAGTTTATTTACAAGTACATTATAGATTAACTGAGATACATAATATGTTAACTACTGATACATGGACCAAGATCCACAATGTGCATGGTAAACTCTGGTTTACAATATTATTTACACTGCAGTCTTTTCTTTTTTTGGCATGTTGGAAATTAATTAATTAAAAGACAAATTTTTAAAATTTTTCGCCATGGTAAAATAAAATTAAAAGAAAAAATATTTGAAGTACCTCTAATCTAATGTACAAGTGTTATACACCAATCAAGAATCATAGCTTGTTGACAACATAAATTTAACTCATTGGTTTAGTAGGAGTATTTGAGAGAAGAATCATAGCTTATTATGTCATTAAAAATAAAGTTACGAAGTAATATTCATACAAGTAGTAATCAATCTTAACCAAACGTTTAATTTATCATAATTATGTTAGTGATAAGTTAACGGCAAATTATTGTGTGAACACTATGTGGACCATGAATGCAATATACATTATTAATATACTAAAAGTACATTATTTGTGTAATAAATATATATTATTTAATGATATATAAAAAATCATGTAATTTCAAATAATGTACTTTATGTATACAAATAATGTACTTTTAATATATTAAAATGTACTTTTTATCTATGGTTCACACAAATGTATGGACCATGGTTCATGAAATAATGACCGTAAATTATCACAAACATAATTATGATTAATTAAACGTTTGGTTAACATTGATTTTGTTTTTATAATGATGTGGCAAGCTTGTTTATAGTTATTAGTGCATAGACAACATTGTTTTTACAAATAAAAATAAGCTATGACAGTGATGTGAAGTTTACTTGTGCACATTTTCATATAGTAACTGCAAGTTTCTCTCGCCACCTAAAATAAATTATGAGTATTAGTGTATTCACTTTGGTTTTCCTCTGATCTTCACACAAAATAAGTTATGACTATCAGTCTATGGCATATTCCCCTATGGCCATGAGGATTAGTAATTGGCATTTTGAACTTCAATTCTAACTAGGACTACAGTTTGCCCTCACTAAGTGCGATTCCTTTTAAGATTTTTTTTATTATATTATTCGTTTAGTTGTTAGTTATCATCATGGATATTAATTAACTAAATTGTATAATAGAAACGTGTATATCATTTGATTATTCAATTATATATGTTAATTTATATATCTAGTATAAAAAGAAAATTGCATATACAGAACATTAAGAAGAACATGCATGAGCATAATGGAATTAAGTTGGCATATATATATATATATATATATATATATATATATATATATATATTTATTTATTTATTTATAGATAAATAACTGGCAAAATTATACTATAGCCCAGAGTTTACCTTGCATTGTAAACCTGGTCCAAAAATAATTTTCAGATTTTGTACATACAGTTGACATATTTTGTACTTGTAGTTAACCATACTTGTAAACAAATTGAAGGCTCGCACAGCACATAGTAATTACAGACACATAACATGATAACTACAGAGACATAAATTGTTAATTGCAAGTACAAAATATGTTAACCTAATGCAGACACATAACATGTTAACCAACTTCTTATGTATTTAATTTGTACAACTACACGTACAAAATACGTTAACTGTAGACACATAATATGTTAATTAATATCATATATGTTTGCAGTTAACATATTCTGTACATACATATGTGTCAAGTACAAAAGTTTTAACTATAAGTACAAAATATGTAAAAATAAATAAATAAATAAATAGTAAATTAAAAAAAAAAGTACAAAATGTGTTAACTGCAAACACATAATTTTTTTATCAGAATTTATAATGTAATATGAGAATTAGTCTATGATATACCAATTGTAGATAAATGCAGCCGGCCAGGTAGGCAATGATTGAATCATGAAATGCAAATTAAAGGGCAATATAATAATGTGGTGAGAAGGAAGCCTGGTCCATTGTCTTTGAGACTAAGGATACCTTGATGAATGATGACTTGACCAATTGAAAGGTTTTCACTTTTGGGTTTTATCCTTTTCCACTTTCATCATTCACTCATTGGAAGTAATCATCCACTATACTCATCAATGAGAAAGGTAAATCAAGAAAGAAATTAAAGTACAGTGATTAAAAGGTAGCAGTAATCGAATATATATTATATATTATATATAAAAAAGATGGTCCACGTACACGTTATTCATGATTCTCACTCCCAATAGCCGGCCTTAACCAATATATATGGAAAATTTGTAAATAGATTAGGTTTACGCTGTTGGTTATGCTTATTAGTTTTGCGGACATCATTCAGTGATTTTTAAAAATCATAATAATAAATTAATAAGCAATTACGTAATTAAGTATACATTGTGTAATGAATACAAATATTTTGTATGACACTGAAAGTATGTATTAGTGTGTCAAATAATTAATTTTAAATTTAGTCTTCAATTTTACTGATATTTTCAATTTTGTTATTAATTAATAATTTGACTTTATTTTTATCTGAGTTACGAGAAAGTGCATAGTTATTATCAAAAGTGCGGTTTAAGTGAAGCATGTCTTGTGACGTTAGCTGACAAAGGACCACAAGGAGTTAATACAATTTAGGTTGCCCATAGCTAACTAGCTCAAATCAAGAAACTAAATATATATATCCTACAGGGAGATGGAACCGCAGTCAAGTTAGTCAGGTAGTTGGTTTGTTGGTAACTACATGGTTCATTCTAAGTTTGACTCCCTATGAGAGCTATCTATTGGTCTTCTTAATTTTTGCTAGTCATTGGTAACCTAGGCTAGTTTACCTCCTTGTGATCCTTTGCCAAGTAGGGTTACAATGCGGACTTCACCTAAAGCACATTTTAGAGTAGCAATTGTAGGCTTTCCTATAAATCAAAGCAATTGCCAAAACCTTGTGGTCTAGTGGCACCCGGTTGCACCCCCACATGGGAGGGGGTGGATTCGAGCTTCAGTGGAGGCAATATTGACTCTTTCTGCTTCATAACCAAAAAAAAAAAAAAAAAAACTCCCATAAAGAGTCCAACTTTGAACATTATAGTTACCAAGCCAATTGTTAGACTAACTCAGCTAATCTGACTATTTTTTATTTATTTTTTTGGATAAAAAAGGATTGGTAGACCCCCGAGAAGGAACCACAACCTAACTAATGAGTTCTAACCACCATTCGAGCGTTATGGCTCCAAGGTTGTCCTTGTACATGATCTGAGAAAGAGTTCTTTGTGGTCTACTAACTTCTCTTAGAGCAACCCTATCAATGGATTATTTGGGGTTTATAGTGCAGTGCAATATGATGTGGAAGTGAGAGAGTGCAAGAGAGAGAAGAAGTAGAAGAAGCATCTGCAAATAAGAGATATTGGAATAGTAATTAGAGGAGAGAGAGAAAGATTTGAAACAAAAAAGGAAGATCGCGTGAACGGCAACTAAGGCACCTAGCGGGCGCGCCTGATAATGCCTGTTTTTATTTTTTATTTTTTTGTTAAATTTGATTTGTTTTAATTTTTTTTTCTTCCCCTCCTATTTTCTCTTTCCGAATCATACTTACAAAAACTCCTCAATTACCACGAAAAAACTCCATTGATAAGGATGCTCTTAGGCTCTTATCATTACCAAAGGAGTGCTTAGCAAAGAATTGAAGTCTGCTGCCTAGTTTTGCTTTACCAAAGGCGTGCTTAGCAAGGAAATCTACTACAAGGTTTTGCTCCCAATATGATCAACTTTGGCCATCCATTGTTGGAAAAATAGGCTGATAAAGTAAAAATAAATAATTCTTGTGTCGTGGTATAACCACTGTCATAGAAGTGAACTTGCCGCTTTCGATGCAGGCTCACAACAACGGCATAGCCCTAGAAGATTAACACAACAATCCCCGTCTTCGTGCACTCGGAGCACGGATTGAAACTTACACACCATACTCAAAGTAATAACGAGACACAAGAAAGAAACAGCCAATCTTTGTTTGATGTTCGAAACTCAAAGCAAAGCTCTGTTTAAATAGTGGAAGCCAAGCAATTATTTAACAAAATCTATCTAATTTCTTAAACATATTTATTCCCCATATAATAAGGAAAAATATTTGACTCCTATATATCTATTTTATTATCAATTTTTTTAATTTTTTAAGTTTTCTTCACTATAATTTTTTAATATCTATTTTCGCAATTAAATATACAAATTTTCAAATATATATGTTTTTCAGCATATATTACTTTTCAAACAATATGTATTACTTTCTAATTATTATATCAATAATTAAAGACTCTTTATTAAAATGTTAGAATGTGATATTTCACACAAAAATATCCAATAATGTAAAAAAAAAAACATTACAAACTACTAAACAAATTATAATAGTAATATATATATATATATATATATATATATATATATATATATATATATATATATATATATATATATATATATATATAT
>NC_044918.1:29581463-29624242 GCF_003576645.1 Ipomoea triloba
ATATATATATATATATATATATATATATATATATATATATATATATATATATATATATATATATATATATATATATTGACGGTAAATATGTACCGGAGTATATTTGATAAATGAGTATCATAGTTGAGTATAATCGTAAGTGAGTACAATGATGTTTAGTGTTAGGAAACAGAGCCCCCCTTCCTCCTACAACATGGTTCTTTTTATATTTGTGGTACGACTCTACTGTGCTTGTAACGGTTGCTTAATATCTACACTAAGTGCAGGTAATGACTCCATAAGGAGCCATTGGAGTAACTCATCTTCAATGTGTCCTTCTTGTGTAACAGATGACTGTTTAACTTTCTTAGCCCGTTTGTTGCCTATGGTTCGGGTCAGGTGTTTACCGATTACTCTGTCATTAGTGTCATATATATAAGATGATAGAAACATAAAACAAGCTACACATCTTATGTCTCCATTTCTCTCATCAGAATAAATTCTTTTCATTTGTCCCGATTGGCAATTGTTGTCCATCCGCAATTAAATTATACAATAAAAGATTAATGAGAATTATTATTATAAACTTTAAAAATATTTTTAAAAATAAATAAATGTATAATAAAAGTTATATGAAACTATAAAATATGCTCATATTATATACCTTATTTTTCAGCACAATATGATACTTTATATGAATAGTGTAATTGTGCATGCTAACTTTAATTTCTTGCTTATTGCCATCAGGATTTAGTGTATCTTCATGGGTAATAGTATATTCTAACACCACTTTTTTAGGCGATACAAAATATTTCTATTGGTCCATCATCAGACATTTTATTCTATTCCTCGTATTCATGTTTTTTGGGAGTTAAGTAGAAAATTCTTCTAACCTATCTTTGCTAACATTAATTCAAACTATGTCTATTGACGTACTGATCTTGACTACTATACATTTATACCTCTACTAAATTTCTGACTTTGTCAATAGATATCTTCTCCTTCATTCTAATAACTCTTATTTTTTCTAGTATATTGCTAGTTTGTGTTAGTTGTTAAAACATCTCTTTCATTTTAACTATTGTCTCATACTAACGTAGATCTGATCTCCTCTAAAGTTGAGTTTTTTTTTCCTCTATCAATTTGTAAGGCTTATCACTGAAGTTTATAACTATATATTAAGTGGTTGTGGTGCAAGTGAATGATTAAGTCAATAAGTTTGAAGTTTTTTTTCCTCGATCAATTTGTAAGGTCTACCACTAAAGTTTGTAAATATATGTTAAGTGATTGTGGTGCAAGTAAATGATTAAGTCAATAAGTCATTTAGTCATCTAAGTTACTTTAACTGAATATCTACATAAGCGATTTAGTCAACTAGGTTACTTTAACGGAATATCTACCTATAATGATGACACATATGCTTCTAAGCAAAAGCGTCCTCCCACATCTCATGTGTTCAGAATACACGTACCCTCTAGTATTCATGAAAGAAGTGGAAAAGTGCCCTCCCACATCTCATCATGTCACTACTACACACACGGCTTTTAACGTCGGCTAAAAGCCGACGTTGATCTGGCCGACGTTGTAAGTGTACACATACAACGTCGGCTAAAAGTTAGCCGACGTTGTAAGGTACACATACAACGTCGGCTAACTTTTAGTCGACGTTGTATGTGTACACTTACAACGTCGGCTATTTACAAATAGCCGACATTGTAGGTAATATTAAACCAAAAAAATTACCCTACAACATCGGCTATTTACAAATAGCCGACGTTGTAGGTAATTTAAAAACAAAAAAATTACCCTACAACGTCGGCTAATAAGACTAGCCGACGTTGTAGGGTAATTTTTTTGTTTTTAAATATTCATTTTATTTTTCTATTTACACCCAAAACCTGCTCAAATATATATAGCAATCACAATCACATTCAAAACCTGTACAATTTATATTTATAATATTAAAATTAATAAAAGCAATAAATCTCACAATTGATAATAATTAATAATAGAAGTTCATCAAAAATTATCTATATTAATTAATACAAGTCATAATATTATCCCAAACTTTGTACCGAATCAATAAAAGCAATACATCACATTACTATTTCACATACTAGCTAATGCAATGTATTAATCCATTCATCAATGAAGTACTTGGCCCATGTGTCTCTAATTTCATCAATCTCTTGTTGATTGTAGCTCAATGAACCAACTCTCTCCACTATCTGTAATAATTTTGAAAAGTAATAAATAATAATTAGTAAGCTAATTTAATCTAGTATTTTTAAAATTTGAATGAGAAATGTATTTTCTTAAATTACTTGCCTTATCCATTCCTTCGTATGCTTCTTTGGAAAGAATTTCAAACATGTACTTCATCACATAATACCCGCATTCGGTAGCTCCAACTTGTTTGGCACACTATATATTTGAATTATAATACAATTAAGAATTCATTTAATTAAAAACTATGAAATATATGTAGTTTTACAAATGTATAAAATACTTACCAAACAATTAATCCATTTTGGTTGACGATTTGTTTTCCTTCCTTTGGAATGTAATGTTGATTTCATACACCTATAAATATAAGAGATATGTATACAGAAATACTATATGACACCGTACTTTATGTATAATAAGTATTAATTAGTTATAAGTTTACCGACGTTTCAACTATGTCTTTAATGTCCTGACGTGGTTCGCGTCCAACGGAATCAAACCAATAGATTTCATATAACAGTGGACAAATTGCCTTCAACATCCAATGTTCCCTACAAACAAATAATTTATTAGTTGTAAGTAAATATAATATGTAATAAAAGCACATTGTATTTAAGCTATTTTATTTAAAGCAATTAAAACTTACTTATAAATGTAAGGGGCTAAATAACATTTTTTCTGTCCATATTGCATGGTGACATTTATATACCCTGTTCGTTGTGCTTTAGTCGTCAATTTTGGTTGAATGTAATATGGATCTATAAGCCATACGTGGTCTTGGATGCCAAATGAAATTCCTTATACAGACACCTATTACAAAAATACATCCAATTAATTATATATATATCAAATAATTGAAATGAAAAATATTATAAACAAATAATAGCAAAGAACTTATAGCTTATAAAGAACTGCATACAACAAATATCCAACGTCTCCATATTCAAAAACCGCATGGTCTCCAACTTCTCAACATATACATCATATTCAATGTCGCCCACAATACCACGAGACATTTGCACCACAAGATTTTGTTCTAGTTTTCGAGCAACTTTATATGCCTTTTGACATAAAGGACTCAAAGAAGTCGGATCAACTATAATCATATCAACATTAGGTTGTTGCACAGCGGATTCAATTGTCAATTTGGACATTCTTTTTAACTGTTCAATATAAGTAATAACAATTACTATTTTTAAAGAGTAAATTAAATACTTTCTAAGAACCAAAAGTTTTGAGAATGCATACCTCATCAGCTAGAGTGCATAACTCTATCAACTTCTTTGACCAAATAACAAATTGATGCATTGCAGCTCCTACTAGCTGAACCTCATCGGTAGGGAATGGTACAAGAGCTCTTGGATCAATAACTTTATCCACACTCACTTTCACTTGAACTGCATTTAATTCTACCCCGTGAACCGTTTCACCCTTGTAAGCTATCCCGAATGCCACTGCACGTCTAACGGGATCTTCCAAATACAACTGGCATCGTGCTCCTACCTACATGATTTCATATTTAAAAATCAGCAAAACTGTGTTTTAACATATAATAATAAGATTAACTATAAATGATTACTTACAGCCGGTAAATCAGCAAAAGGGTCTGGAGAACTAGCTTTGTCACTGTGATGAGATTGTGGGTCGACATATATGTCATCCTCCCGCCTTGATTGTGCAGGTTGACAAATGGGAGTCTGCATCAAACCAAATTGCTTCCTCAACTCATCCATGCTTGCTTGAAGTTGTTTAGAAAACTCCTCTTGCATTTCCATTTTTTGACTGTCTAATGCCTCAGTAACTGCAACTTTAATCATTTGTTGAACTTCTAGCGTAGGCGTCTCACTTTGACAGCGTTTTGCATAAACTTCTAGCGTAGGCGTCTCACTTTGACAGCGTTTTGCATAGCCTTCTAGCGTAGGCGTCTCACTTTGACAGCGTTTTGCATAGCCAAAGTAGCTTTTTAAGCCATGCCGACAGCGTTTTGCATAGCCAAAGTAGCTTTTTAAGCCATGCCCTCTTCCCATAGCTCTAACACGTCCACAATGCTCATCAGTACCTATGGCACTAGATAATATATCTTGTCTACCCGTCTCAACAAATTCTCCTTAAGAAGCTTGCAAAGCGAGAGAATCCTAACATATATTAACAATATTGAATAAGGATTACTATTATAGTTCAATTTATTCAACATATATAATTATTAACGTAAAAAATTATAACATATTTACTTACAATTTTTTCCACGACGTAAAAAATTATAACATATTTACTTACAATTTTTTCCACGACCAATCTAGTTATAACATATTTACTTACAATTTTTTCCACGACCAATCTAGTCGCTTCATATTTACTTACAATTTTTTCCACGACCAATCTAGTCGCTTCGTGGCGAATATTTCCTGATTTATCCATTCTTGCCCTTTTCCACTTTTCATGTCTAAGTGGTGGAGACTGAGAAGAAATTGTATACGATGGATCTGATTTTGCAGCTTCTTCTTGTTCTTTCATCTTCTCATCCATCATAATCTTCTCCAATCTCTTATAGCCTCCTCGAGCATAAATATAAATATTTAGATAGTGTAAACACAAGAACAAGTTAAAAGCATTACAAGTAATATCAATGCTCCCATATCCCTTCATGATGATCATCCCGTGATGCATGCACTTTATCTATCTCATTATCCACAATGACTGGCAATAAACTTAAAGAAAATGGTGGAATTTCCTCAATATCAAAACTAACATCTTCATTCAAATCACCAGTAATTTGTTTCTTTCCATGAAGGACAATTGACCATTTTTTATCACAAGGATTAGTAACATAAAATACTTGTTTTGCTTGGGATGCCAAAATGAATTGCTCATTTTTGTGACCTTCTCTGTTCAGATCTACAAGTGTAAATCCTAACTCATCAGCTTTCACACCGTGTTTACTATCTACCCATTTACATCGGAACATCAGCACCCTAAACTGAACATAATCAACCTCCCATATCTCTTCAATCACACCATAATATGACAACTCTGCAATCACAGGATTTTTATCTTTCGAACTACTGAAATGCATTGAATTTGCAACTAAAGAAACTCCACTGTTTTGCATAGTGCTCATATCATCTTGCTCTTTTGTATAAAAAGAAAACCCAATAATATCATATCCAGTATAACATATGACTTGCATACCAGGCCCATGAGCTAACCATCGTATAGTTTCAGAAACATTTTTATCTTTAAGAACTCTACTTTTGAACCAACTAATAAAATTACGATTATGTTCGCTCACAATCCACATGTCTGTCCTTCTTGGATTTTGCTCTTTAATCAAGGCCTTATGTTCATCTAAATATGGCTCAACTTCACTTGTATTGTGCAAAATGTACAAATGCGCTTGCTCAACATCTTTACGAGGCATATCTTGCACATTGGTTNAAAAATTATAACATATTTACTTACAATTTTTTCCACGACCAATCTAGTCGCTTCGTGGCGAATATTTCCTGATTTATCCATTCTTGCCCTTTTCCACTTTTCATGTCTAAGTGGTGGAGACTGAGAAGAAATTGTATACGATGGATCTGATTTTGCAGCTTCTTCTTGTTCTTTCATCTTCTCATCCATCATAATCTTCTCCAATCTCTTATAGCCTCCTCGAGCATAAATATAAATATTTAGATAGTGTAAACACAAGAACAAGTTAAAAGCATTACAAGTAATATCAATGCTCCCATATCCCTTCATGATGATCATCCCGTGATGCATGCACTTTATCTATCTCATTATCCACAATGACTGGCAATAAACTTAAAGAAAATGGTGGAATTTCCTCAATATCAAAACTAACATCTTCATTCAAATCACCAGTAATTTGTTTCTTTCCATGAAGGACAATTGACCATTTTTTATCACAAGGATTAGTAACATAAAATACTTGTTTTGCTTGGGATGCCAAAATGAATTGCTCATTTTTGTGACCTTCTCTGTTCAGATCTACAAGTGTAAATCCTAACTCATCAGCTTTCACACCGTGTTTACTATCTACCCATTTACATCGGAACATCAGCACCCTAAACTGAACATAATCAACCTCCCATATCTCTTCAATCACACCATAATATGACAACTCTGCAATCACAGGATTTTTATCTTTCGAACTACTGAAATGCATTGAATTTGCAACTAAAGAAACTCCACTGTTTTGCATAGTGCTCATATCATCTTGCTCTTTTGTATAAAAAGAAAACCCAATAATATCATATCCAGTATAACATATGACTTGCATACCAGGCCCATGAGCTAACCATCGTATAGTTTCAGAAACATTTTTATCTTTAAGAACTCTACTTTTGAACCAACTAATAAAATTACGATTATGTTCGCTCACAATCCACATGTCTGTCCTTCTTGGATTTTGCTCTTTAATCAAGGCCTTATGTTCATCTAAATATGGCTCAACTTCACTTGTATTGTGCAAAATGTACAAATGCGCTTGCTCAACATCTTTACGAGGCATATCTATGTACAAATGCGCTTGCTCAACATCTTTACGAGGCATATCTTGCACATTGGTTCCTCGAGTACCATCTTTACGAGGCATATCTTGCACATTGGTTCCTCGAGTACCTTTCCCAGCAAGCATATCTTGCACATTGGTTCCTCGAGTACCTTTCCCAGCAATTCTTCCTTGCACATTGGTTCCTCGAGTACCTTTCCCAGCAATTCTTCCTTCATGTCGATACTTAGAAACACCAATAGCTTCTACCCCCGCCAAGTATTCAGTAAAAAATTCAATAACCTCCTCAGCAATATAGCTTTCAACAATAGAGGCTTCTGGTCTATATCGGTTCCTCACATAACCTTTTAACACTTTCATGTATCATTCAAATGGGTACATCCACCTCAAATAGGCAGGGCCGCACTGTCTTATCTCTCTCACCAAATGTACAACCAAATGAACCATGATATCAAAAAATGAAGGTGGAAAGTACATCTCTAGCTGACACAATGTAACAGTAATACCATTTTCCAATTCATCTAATTTGTCTGGATCAATAACTTTTCCACAGATAGCATTGAAAAAGAAACAAAGCCGTATAATAGTGTATCTCAACTTTTTAGGCAGTATACCTCTAACAACCACTGGCAATAGTTGTTGCATTAAGGCATGACAATCATGAGATTTCAATCCCACCAATTTTAAATCTTGCATATTCACAAGTGTTCTGAGGGGAAAAAAAATGTCTCCACCTGCTGCCAACAGTCTTTCTTCGAAATTCTACTGAACGGATCGATCCCCCCATCCCGTTTGTTTTAGCAACTTCTCCAAAGGTCTCCTCGCCAAGAGCTCCCCGGCGACGACAGAGGAAGCAACCCATCTGCTGTGGCGGGGCGGCTTTTTTCTTTCACAATAAGACCTGGACGATTATCCCTACCTTCGGTAGCTTACGAGTTTACGTCCATCCCTGGTCGGGTACAGTTTCCTTTCGATTTCTCCCTTGTAGCCGTTACCCGAATTCGCGCAAGTGTGTTCCCCAAACTTGGGCCAGCTGCTTCAGATGCATCGCCTCCCCGAACCCAAGCACCTTTGGAAAAAGCGAGGAATACTAGGATCAAAGCGCTAGCATCCCTTGCTCTCTATCGATTGCTCACTGCCGTCTCATCCGAACAAAAAAAGGAAGAAGGGGGCATACTTCCCTCCGTCTCAATGTGACCATCGATAGCTTTGTCTATTTCAATAGAATCCTCGGTCCTATCTTTCTCAATTCATCGATCGACGGCCACCCTACCTACTTTTAATGATAGATAGAAAAGGTGGAAGAGGGAATCAACTAGGAACTGGAATCTCCTGGCTCTTTCCAACCATTAAAGGTACGTGCTTATTACAGCTTAACCCATTACAGATACCACCCCGGAAATTAGGATCCCCAAAGCCGTAAGAAGAAGAAGAAAAAGCCTGGTTAGCGTTTTTCATTTCCGCATGGACCGAAAGCCTCTCTCTTTTGCACTTTGTGACCCTAGCATGTACCCGCTTTCTATCCACCCATTGATAAACAAGGATAGGCTACAATTGCCTTCGGGTTATTAGAATACTATCTTTAGCTTCGGAGTAAGTAAGGAATTTTTTAGACTGCCACTGATAATTGACTTATTCCACTTCTAGTTCCCTTCGGGGAGACCGGTAGTATCACTCCACCCCATTGTGGTACCTTCATTCCACGTAAACACTCACAAAAACTCCATTGTGGTACCTTCATTCCACGTAAACACTCACAAAAACTTGTTTTCTCCTTTCTTGATAAAGTTAAACACTCACAAAAACTTGTTTTCTCCTTTCTTGATAAAGTATGAGCAGCTGGAGGCAAATATGTCTTCTTATCCCCTTGGCGTGGAGCTAATGTATGTAGCTCGTATGTTCATTTCAATCAAGTCCAATCTAGCATTGAGTCCATCTTTAGTCTTACCCTTTATGTCTAAAAGAGTTCCAACAATACTATCACATACATTTTTCTCCACATGCATCACATCAATACTATGCCTCACATCTAATGTCTTCCAATATGGAAGATCAAAGAATATAGATTTTTTTTCCATGGACTCTTTTCATTTGAATGTATCTCAACATTAGTTTTTGACCTCTTACCTCTTTGAGATATTAGCTTTTGAGTCTTACCAAACGTAACATTTATACCTTGCACACGTTCATAAACTTCAATCCCAGTCAGTGGTTGTGGAGCATTTGTATAGTCTTGTTGCCCATTGAAAGCCTTTTTTAATCTCCTATAAGGGTGAAATCTATCAAGAAACCTCCGGTGACCCATGTAAACTGTCTTTCTACCATGAACAAATTGATAATAACATGTATTCTCTTCACAAATAGGGCATGCCTTATGTTCTTTGACACTATACCCAGACAGGTTTCCATAAGCTGGAAAGTCATTGATTGTGCAGAAAAGCATAGCTTGCAACTTAAAATTCTCTTTCCGGTATGCATCAAACACTATCACACCTTCATCCCACAATTTTTTTTCAAATCTTCAACCAAAGGGGCCAAAAAGACATCTATGTCATTACCTGGTTGTTTTGGACCAGATATCATCAAACACAATAATATATATTTACGTTTCATACACAACCAAGGAGGTAGATTATAAATCACCAACATTACTGGCCACGAGCTATGCTTACTACTTAGGTTTCCGTGAGGGTTTATTCCATCAGTACAAAGTCCAAGTCTAAGATTTCTAGACTCATGGCCAAATTCAGGAAAAGCATTATCAAAAGTTTTCCATTGAATTATAAATCACCAACATTACTGGCCACGAGCTATGCTTACTACTTAGGTTTCCGTGAGGGTTTATTCCATCAGTACAAAGTCCAAGTCTAAGATTTCTAGACTCATGGCCAAATTCAGGAAAAGCATTATCAAAAGTTTTCCATTGAATTATAAATCACCAACATTACTGGCCACGAGCTATGCTTACTACTTAGGTTTCCGTGAGGGTTTATTCCATCAGTACAAAGTCCAAGTCTAAGATTTCTAGACTCATGGCCAAATTCAGGAAAAGCATTATCAAAAGTTTTCCATTGAGGAGAATCAGCAGGGTGACGAAGCTTTCCATCAGATATTCTTTTATCTACATGCCATGTTAAGTTTTTCGCGTCACTTGGACTTGAAAACAAACGCTTAAATCTTGGATCAATTGGGATATACCACAAAACTTTAGATGGTGGCCCTTTTAAACTTGCCGTACCAACAACATGCTCTCTTGGTGGCCCTTTTAAACTTGCCGTACCAACAACATGCTCTCTTGGTTTGTACCGAGATGCCGCCGTACCAACAACATGCTCTCTTGGTTTGTACCGAGATGCCCCCGTACCAACAACATGCTCTCTTGGTTTGTACCGAGATGCCCCACAGATTGGACATGCATGCAATTCTTTGTACCGAGATGCCCCACAGATTGGACATGCATGCAATTCTTTATAATCATTCCTAAACAATATGCAATCGTTAGGACAAGCATGTATCTTTTCATACACCATACCCATGGGACACAGAATTTTCTTGGCATCATATGTATTCTTTGGAAGTTCATTATCTTCTGGAAGCATATCTTTTAATAACCCAAGTAAAGCTGTAAAACTCTTGTCGCTCCATCCATTTCAAGCTTTTAAATTGAATAATTTCAGAACAGCAGATAACCGAGTATATTTGCTACACCCTGGCCATAAAGGTTGTTTTGAATCACTTAATAATTCATTTAACTCATTTGATCGATCGGTGAAATCTTCTCCAACATCGCGAAACATTTCATCCAACCGATCTTCAGACTCATCATCTTCATTTGCTTCGTTCTCAACATAAGTGTTAGATGTACTAGTTCTTTCCCCCCCTTCACCATGCCATATCCATTTTGTATAACTTAGATTAATTCCATCACAAATTAGATGATCATATATGTCATTTGCACTTAATTTTGTTAAATTGCAACACTTCTTACAAGGACAAAAAAACCTCCCATTATTATTCGGAAGACGGCGTTTTGCAAAGTCCAAAAATTCTTTAACTCCGTCATCATATTCCCTACTAATCCGAGAAGCATGCATCCAACTTTTATCCATGACAAGTCAATCTAAAATCATTATTAACTCTAATTAATCTAGTGTTAACATTCAATCATTGATTCAACAAATATAATAACTAAAACTTACTTCAGCACAGACCACGGTGTGGCTAATCACCGGATGCATAATAGAAAGCCGAAAACTTAAAAAAGCACAGACCACGGTATGGCTAATCATCAGTTGCATAAGAGAAAGCCGAAAACATAAATAAGCACAGACCACGGTGTGGCTAATCACCGGATGCATACGAGAAAGCCGAAAACATAAATAAGCACAGACCACGATGTGGCTAATCACCGGATGCATACAAGAAAGCCGAAAGTTCGTAGAAAAATAAATAAATAAAGATCTTACCTCACCAAAGCTTTGTCTACGTCGATAAGCTAAACCTCGAATCAAACTAATCACCTACAATGGAAAGGGTGATTTGATCATGACTAAAACTATTTGTAATGTAGTATAAAGTAATGTTCTAGGAAATTAAAGGAGAAACTAAATACTTTAATGATTTAATAATTTTATAATGTGTAAAATTTAAGACATATAATACTCCTTAATGATATTGGTCCATTGTGATTGAAGATTAATTTAACTTTTTTTCCTTGAAACCCAACACAAAGAAGAAATATATTAATGAATAATTTAACTATTCTTATTTAATTTAATTAAAAATCAAAAGTGCAATTAAAAAATAAACCCTAACAAATCCTAAATTAAAGAAGTTGTGGATAATGGATAATGATGTAGTCATTCATTAATATATAATGGATAATGATGTAGGCATACCTTAGTTGATTGCCAACGAAGGTGTGGGGATAACTACTTTTCTAGAGAGATGGACAAAAATGTAAGGCTATTGAACCTTAGCTTTTTTCTTATTCCTTTTTAGTTTTTTTTGCTAGTGAACAATTTAGCTAAACAAGCAAATATCATTAAAAAAATCCATAAACATTAATGTTGGAGGCATCTACCATCACTTATAATTATTTTAGAGGCCAAACAATAAACTAAAAATATATTGCTAATGAATAAAGTGTGAGATCCTAAATGATATTTTTAAATAAAATAATTCAAAAAAAAAAAACCTTACCGTGAAAGCTGATCGGCGGCGGAGCTCCGGTGGTGCAGCGGTGCGGCGATTCGGCTGCGGCGGTGCGCCTTTGAGCGACGGCCGATCTCTCGCGGCGGTGCGGCAGCAACTGTACTTCGCGACTGCTTCGCGGCTGGTTCAGCGGGAGTGCTTCGCGGCTGCGGTTCGGCGGGAGGGCTTCGCGGCTGCGGTTGGCGGGACTGCTTCGCGACTCTGGCGGCTTCCAGCGGCGGAGGCGCTTTGCGGAGACGGCGATCGGCGACGAGCAGTTCGGGAGGCGACGGCTGATGGATGGGGGACGTTCGAATATCATTTTGGTTTATTAGGGATTGGACGTTCGGCTTTGTTAATTTTGGGGGCGACGGCTTCGATTTATTAACCCTACAACGTCGGTTATATCACATAACTGACGTTGTAGGTCAATAGTATAAAACACGTCGCAATACGACATCGGCTAACTTCCTAGCCGACGTCGTATTGCGCAACGTCGGAGTCCGTTTGGTGATACGACGACAGCTAAAGATGTAGCCGTCGTCGTAGCACCCGTCGCCGGTGATACGACGTCGGCTCACCACCGAGCCGACGTCGTATCGCGTAGTAGTATTAGGTACAGACTTTACACGTCGGTTATGTCATGACAACCGACGTTAAAGGTTTTTTTTTTATTTTTAATTATTTAAATAACATATAACGTCGGCTAATTACTTAGCCGACGTTGTATGTGATTTCTGTAGTAGTGTGTGTTCAGAATACACACACAATCTATTATTTAGGAGAGAAGTAGTAGACAAATAAAGATGTAGTATCTGCCACAAAGTGTTAATTAATACCGTCTCATTGAGGCTCAAACCCATTATATATATATATACACACACACACACACACATAGCGAATCAGCCCACTTTGTATTAAAAAATAATCAAAATGCCCTTGTATTTAACGTCATTTATTGTTGCCGGATGACAAAAAATTGACATGTCACAATAATACTATGACTAAATGTGGATGTTCTAATAAAAATGACTAGAAGTGAACAAACACATATAAATCTAGTCTATTTTTAATATAAACTGTTTAATTTGCGTCATCTTACTTTTTCTTTTGTTTTTTGCGTATATTTTGTATGTTGTTACTCATTTGAAATAATATGACTTTTTACATGATTGGAGAGTATGTGCAAAATGTTATAAATAATAATAATATTTATTAAATGATGTTTTATATTTATATTTATAATGTAAATGTGATAGTTTGTTAAAATTAAAGAGTTAACTAATATATTAATTTTAAAATGCCAAAAGCTTTAGTTGAGTATATACGATAAGTTCAATAGTCAAATATTTTAGTGTTAGTTAAAAATTTAACTTGATACAAAAAATTATCCTAATAAACTAATTGTCTAGCAAGGTTGGCCAAAAATCCAATGGGCTGAGTCGATTGACATCCTAATAAAACTTCTCTATATTAGCCACCATATCATAAGTAGCTGCGTTTTTTCAAATGAGAGTCAAACATTCGTAATATTTATGAAAAGACAAGAAATATTGATATCAATAAATTTTAGAATATTAAACAGTAAAAATGTTGAATTTTATAATACAAAAATGATAAACATTTTTATAAATGGTGTAAATAAAATTATTATTTTATTTACAAAAAAAAATATTGCAATTTTTAATTTATAATATATATAATTTGACATGATAAAATTTCTCCGCCATAATTTTGTTAAATAAGCAACTTTGTAAGTATAAAACTTATTACATACCTGGTTCCAGATTAATTTAGGAGCCGAAATATTGGATTAATGTTTTAAGAAAAAAGATGACAAAGAGAGGGAGAGAGGGACTGAAAAGGAGGCCAATAATGCTAGGCTGGGTAGAATAGCAGACAGACAGAGAGTTGCTTTTTGGTACTTTGGGAATAAAACGGTGTCTCTCTACTCTCTAAGACAAGTGGCGTGACAACTCCAAGAGCATCCTTATCAATGGAGTTTTTTTGCGGTAATTGAGGAGTTTTTGTGGGTGTGATTAGGAAAGAGAAAATGAGGAAAGATAAAAAACAAAAAAACAAAATTGATTAAAAAAAAAAAGAAAAGAAATCAGACTTTGTCTGCAGTCGTGCACTGCACGCGCCCGCTGGGCGCACTAGTTGCAGCCACGCGTGCGTGGCTGCAACTAGCTTCGAATTTTGGAGCAGAAAATACTATTCCAATCTCCCCATTTTTGCAGAACAACTTTTTCTTTTTTCTCTTTCCTCATTTCTCTTCCCTCTACCTATGCATACAATGTACTATGATCCCCTAAATAAGCATTGATGTAGATGCTCTAAGCCTTATACTTCGTTTTAAGGCTTACAATGCTGAGATAAATTTGATTAATAATTTTTAATATAATTTAGTAATTTATTTTTTAGAAAATATTCCATCATATTATTATTTTTAATAATAGTAGCGTGAGTATAAATACTTTGATGAATTTTAAATTTTATCCAAAAAATAAAATTTATAAAAAAAAAACATATATATTTTATCTCTTTCTAATGACAACAAGTTAATATTATATCTCTAACAAAATAATCATATTTGTCTAATTTATTTATAAATTTATTTGCAAATGTTTCCCCTAAAAAAGAGAGTAACATTTAATTGCAAATTAAACAGAATTGTGAGAAATAATAATAATAATAATAATAATAATAATAGCAAAGAATTCAAGGGCAAAAAAGATCATTGTTTTGCTCTTTAACTATATTATCATTGAATTCTAAGTTGTTCTTTAATTTCCACCCTCTTCTCCTTTAGTACTTTATTATTCTTGAATTTGTAGCTTTGTCTTGTGTCATTCAAAGAGTGATATGTAAAAATATAAAGCTGCAAAATGTAAGCTCTCATATTCCCAAAACATACAAAGGTGAAAAAGAAAATCTTTGAAAATAATAAGAAAATTAAAAAAGTGTGGGTCCAATTCCACTATATGGACGAAGCCCACCTTTTGTGATCCCCAATATATACGTGCTTATAAACAAATTAAATATATTCATTTCCTTCCATTTTAACTGTTAGATTTAATTTTTTTTTAATACTACTAAATCCCATACTGTTAGATTTAATTAATTAACTAACAATCACCATTTTAAATTATTTATAATTTCATCCGCCACCTTTTGTGATCTCCAATATATATGTTCATATAAACAAATATATTCATTTAAATTCTTTATAATTTTTTTGTCTTATGTGTCTAATTCATATAATCACAATTGATTCAAACTAATTACTATTTAATTTTTATATTAGTTTATTTAATGTCAACAAATAAAATTTAAATATCGATGTCATAAGTATATACTACTTTTGTGTTTTATGAAGTTATATTATCATTTTTATAGGGAAAATTAATTAAAATGTTTGGTAATACACTTAACCTGGAAAAAATAATAACTAAATTACTTAAAAAGTTATTTCAGACATTTTTGTTAATATAAACTTTTTTTAGAATTTTTTTTAAAAATATTCAATATATCTTAGCTTTATCACTCACACACAAACATATAGAGGCAATAACATATGTATTTTTTTGTTAGTTGAGATCTTTTCTTCAATGGTGAACTGCTAAAGAACTAGCAAGCATTGCAGAATAGACAAATAGTATCTATAAGAGAGTTTTATTTATTTATTTATTTTGTTAACATGGAGCCAATATGTCCCTTAGTATGGTGTTGAAATGTATAAGGGGATCACATTGAAAACAAACCAATGTGTTAGGACGTACCCTTTTTATATTTAAAATGCCATGCATGCTTCAAATGATCCCACAAGCTACTTAAAATTACCCTTTGTAGCCTAATTCTATAACTATAAATAATACCTTACTTACAAAACTCAAAGAGCCTAAACTGTAGTGAAAGTAATATCATTCCATTAAAAATATGGGTCTTGTTTAATAGTTTAATTTTGACATTTATTGTTTTTGTTTTGAGATGGAATCTAAGTATAATAGAGTAAAACAGGAAAGACAAGACAATAAAAGAGAGACAAGACATAGAGGGAGAAATTTTTTTTAACATTTTAATTTCACTGATGATACATAGAGATCTCTATTTATAAAGATAAAGAAATATAATCTCACAACACCTCTGAAAGATAAAGATAGAAGTCTAGAAGATCTAGAAAATCACTATAACTGAAATAATTAAGTTCAAACCATTTGGATATCAAGTTATTGTATTCTATGACAAAAAAAATGAAATAAAAAAATTATGTCCAAATATAATGCATAAAATTCAACAAAGAAAAAATATAATTTAAAATTTAGTTTAAAAGTGTCATTTTTTGTGCATATTTAAATACAAAATTATTCACTAAAATTTCTATGTCAATTCCTTCTAAACTTTTATTTTCAATTATAATTAAGACTGATTTATAAATTCAAAAAAAAAATTATCAATCATAAAAATAATAAATTGTTTTTATTTTTTTAAATTGGACCCCAAAAATTGGGGGTTCTGTGCCGTCGACCTGACTTCACGTGGTTAGGGCCGACTATGAGTGCAAGCATTGTATTACTCACATCAATCAAATTAAAATAATATTTTCCGTCAACATTGCTGATAGTTATTACGGAATTTATAATAATATACTACAAGGTATATATGATGGTTGATTTTATGAATAATTACTTATAATATTTAGAGTTTTTACCCATTTTGGTCCCTTGACTATTGCCTTTTCTCAATTTTACATTTTGACTTTTAATTTCACCTAATGTGGTCCCCTGACTTTAAAAAATTACCCTATTTTGGTCCTCCGTTAGGTTGGGCGTGAAGCAAACGTTAAATGTGAGGGTACTTCTGTCATTTTGCTTGATTGGCGCCTTCGAATACCTGCCTTGACCGAGTAAACCCAAGTAATCCCCAAATTAAGAACATAATCGAAACAAAAAACCCTAATTTCAGAAATTGGCGACGAAGGCAGTGAACAATTGGCGAGGAATTCATGGTGATTCGAAGGGCTGGGAGTGCGAACTTGCCAATATATGGTACGCAATAGCTTTTTACTTTGTTTGTTCTGCTTTTGTGTCTTCGTTTGTTGAAGGTCAGCGTATGCGTGTCTATGTATTGTTGTGTTCTGTATGTTGTTCAGTTTGTGTCTTTTATAGGGTCAAGTAAACAGGGGACCACTGAGTATTTGTTGTGAGCATATGTATTAGAAAACTGTGCTATGTGTTTGCTTTTTACTTTGTTTTTTCTGCTTTAGCTTTTGGAGGGGACCACTAGACACAATTTCAGCATTGTATAATAAAAGTGTGCTATGTGTTTGTAAAACAGGGAACCAAGGGGGACCACTATTGTTCTTTATGTTATTTTTGAACTGATTTTTGTGTTCTGCATTGGTTGTGTTATCCTTTTGTTTTTTTTTTTTGTCTTATTCATATGTTTTTTTTTTCTGTTTGTTAATTATTTAAATCATTCAGAGGATGATGAATGCAATAACTTTACACTTAAGGTTAGACATGGTGGGAGGATAGTAATGACTGAACCAGTGTCATATGTGGGAGGACTTATAGATCATTTTGACTATATGGATGTTGATGAATGGGGGTTTATGACTCTTCAAGAGAAAGTCATTGAGCTAGGGTATGATACTGGTGAATGTAAGATGTATACTGTTGTAGCTGAAGGGTTGATTGAGCTCATTTCAGATAATGAAGCATGGGACTTAATTGATTTTAGTGATAAGGATAGAGAAGTGGAAGTGTGGATAAACATTGGAGACTTAAATGCTGAACAGAGTGATAATGAGGATTCTGATTTTGACCTTGAACTGGAAGAAGAAGAAGAGCATACTGTAGGGGTACAAGTACAAGATGATATTATGTTTGAAAAAGCAGTAGATCCCACTGTGGAATATCATGGGATAGGATCAAGTAAGACTGAGCAGGAAGGTGAACCTAGTGGTGAAAAAAATAATTACCCTGTTAATTTTTCTGATGAAGAGACACCTCATGGTAGTGATGAGGAAGTAGAGGCTGATATATGGCCAAAATTTAAGACTTGTGCCATAGACAACCCTCATTTCAGTGTTGGGATGACATTTGGGCAAAAATCTGAATTTAAAGAAGCCATAGTCAATTATGCTTTCAAAGATGGGAAGGATATAAAGATTGAAAAGAATGACAGAGTTAGGTGTATTGCCAAGTGTAAACAGAGTGGATGCCCTTGGTCAATAACCCTAAGATGGATAAAGGATGTCAACTGTTGGAGGGTTACAACATTCACAGATACACATGATGGTTGCTCTTGGGTGTGGGAGAATCCTACTGTTAGGGCCAGCAGACTAGCTAAGAGGTGGAAAAAGGAAATACGTGGGAATTCAAAATGGACAGTCAGTGAGTTTAGGGAAAGGGTAGCCACTGATGACCACTTCCATATCACCTCAAAGGTTGCCTACAAGGCTATGACAATGGCTAGAGCTTCTATTGATGGTGAGCTAGAGGATTATTTCAAGAAGTTTTGGAATTATTATCTTGAGATTGAAAGATCAAATCCAAAAACAAAAAATATTGTGAAAATGAGTGACTGTGTAGAGGAAGGGGGAAAGAAGAGATTTCTAAGATGGTACATTTGCTGGGAAGCTTGTAAGAATGGTTTCCAACATTGTAGGAAAATTATAGGGGTTGATGGATGCCATTTAAGATCCAAATATGGAGGTTATTTGTTGACAGCTACTGGCATGGACCCCAATGATGGGATTTTCCCAATTGCTTATGCAATGGTTGAGGGTGAAACCAAACAATCATGGTCATGGTTT
This sequence comes from Ipomoea triloba, assembly GCF_003576645.1. Lineage (NCBI taxonomy): Eukaryota > Viridiplantae > Streptophyta > Magnoliopsida > Solanales > Convolvulaceae > Ipomoea > Ipomoea triloba. The sequence goes on from NC_044918.1 coordinate 29,600,198, forward strand.
TTAGGTTTGCTCAAACATGATTTAGGAATTGATGTTGCAGCACAGAGTGAATTCACATTCATATCTGATAAGCAGAAGGGGTTGCTTCCTGCATTTAATGGGGTCTTTCCAAATGTTGTTCATAGATTCTGTGTGAGGCATTTGTATGCAAATCTTAAGGTAGCAGGTTTTCATGGTAAGGCAATTAAGGAAACCTTGTGGGCAGCAGCAAGAGCCACCACTGTAAATTCTTTTAAGGTACATGTTTTTTTTTAAGGTACATGATTGTTTATTTATTAATTTTTGTTCTCTGTTTTCAAAAGGTCACTGAATCTGCACAAGAAGAGATACTGATGCCTGATGAGGAAGAAATGCCATTACCTACACAAGAAGATATACCATTACCTACACAAGAAGACTTACCATTACCTACACAACCTCACTTTGAAGATGATGAAGGCCATAACAGTGTTGAACAAGGTCATGGTGTCCAGACAAGCTTTGCTGTAAATCCCTCTCCCAGAATGCCTAAGACACTTGGTCTAACAAAGAAAAGGAAGCCTGTTGCTCAGGGAGTGCAGAGAAAATATAGGACAAGGTCTTCAATGACTTATAAAGGCAAATCTGGAAATGCTAAACAACCAATTGAAATTGATTAAGGGCTTAAATTGCTGAAATATTTTGCTAGATGTTTTCAAGTTGACTGCTTTTTGATATTTCACCATGATTGAGATGTAATTTGCTACAGTTAATGGTGGTAAATATTTTGGTAGATGTTGACATGAACATTATGAATGTCTTTTGGATACTTTAGTATCAATGGTGGTAAATCTGTGGTGTAATGTAGTTGTAATCCAATACAATTGCAGTTTATATAATCTGTGATGTAATGCAACTGTAATGAACAGTATTTTGGATACCTCAGTTTATGAATGTATAATTTTTTCCAGTTTACCATTGCTTTATTTTTCCAGTGAGTATTATTGTGGTGTAATAAAACAATGCACTTTTACAGTAGCAATAAAACATATATTCATTCATAAAACAGTGCCAGTTTACACACTTTCATTCTTAAAGTAGTGCAATATTACAATAACTAAGACTACATCATGCTAAAGATAGTTTAACACTATGAGTACCAATTTCATATGTGTTAAAGTACAAATAAAACAAACTAGATGCTAAAATAATAAGCACAAACCACTTAATCCTACACCTAAAGCCTCCTACTTTTGCACAATTACAAGTTCTTGGGAGGACACCACCAGAGGAGGACACCACCAATGCTTTCAATCTCTCAATTTCCTCATCTTTTCTATTCATACTTCTTAATAAGCCAGGGATTATCTTCTTCGAACGGGCACACATGGGAAGATCAAACCATTCCTTGAATCCACATTTGACACCATCCTATCAACAAATTCAAGAATTCTCACAAAGAAGGTCCAATTGAAAAAATTTCCAAAATACAAAATAAGGGAATTGCTCCTTACACAAACCCAAAACCTACGACCTGGATTTTCGCTACTCCAAGACGTTTGAATGCTCCATTCACTGCCACAATTGCAAATTCGCGTCGGGATTGCATCTCCGTAATGGTACCTTTGCCTTGGCGATGATGATGATGATGAACAAGAAAGCTTAGTGCTTTGCCTCCATTGTGTTGACATTGTAACAAATTTTGGCAAATTATAGGAAGAAGAAAGCAAACAAAGCTAGGGTTTTTGGTGAGCACCTGCGGATTGCCTCCACTGGAATGAATATGGCTATACGCTCGGTCAAGGCAGGTATTCGAAGGCGCCAATCAAGCAAAATGACAGAAGTACCCTCACATTTAACGTTTGCTTCACGCCCAACCTAACGGAGGACCAAAATAGGGTAATTTTTTAAAGTCAGGGGACCACATTAGGTGAAATTAAAAGTCAAAATGTAAAATTGAGAAAAGGCAATAGTCAAGGGACCAAAATGGGTAAAAACTCTAATATTTATTATTTAGTCTCTTTGTATAAATTAAATACAACTCTATTGATAAAGAGAAAATGACAATTTTAGTCTCTCAAGTTATAGGCAAATAGTTAACTCAAGTTTTAAGTTATTAATGTAGTTACTTTTAGTCTTTGATAGGGTGTTTGGTCGGATGGAATTACAATTCCAGTCCCACTTAACTCCTACCTAATTCCGAATGCAACTAAATTCCTTCGTTTGGTTGGAGAGAATTGAAATTTAAAGAAATTACAATTCCCTCATTTTCATGGAATTAGAATCCCAAGCCCCCCCTTCCCCTCCCCNCCCCCCCAGGATTTTAGGAAGAAAAAAATGTAATTCAGAGAAAAAATTACCCCTCCCTTTTTTAAACATAAAATTGATGCATGACCTTCCCTTCTAAACTATAGCGTGTATTATTCTTCAACTTCCGTTTGTGTATGTTCATTTAAATATTTATATGCAACAACTATTCAAAATTCGCATTCTTTATATGCAACAACTCTAACAATTTGTGAAATAATTTGTCAATTATAAATAATAATAATAATAATAATAATAACAACAACAACAACAACAACAACAACCATGGGCATTTTGGACTTTATACTAATTATATTCCCTCTCAGTTCTCATGTATACCAAACATTGGAATTGAAATTTCCAGTAATTGTATTCCTGCAAACCAAACACAGGAATTTAAACTCTCACTTTATTCCCGCATTATTCTTTTCCCCAGGAATTGCAATTATTTTCCCACCAAACTCCTTCCCTCCAACCAAACGCCCCGTGAGTTTTCCTCAAAATAACACTTTTTAGTTCTTGGGTTAGAGATTGTGGTTCTATACTAGAGTTAAGACAATGTGTTACATCTTTCTTAGGGTCACACTTGTGTGAAACAACCGTCTCGCGGATTCTTATCTGTGAGATGGGTCGGATCAAATGTAATGTAATACTAATTAGGAATAAAGTGTTTGTTACTTATAAGAGAAAATGTAATACTTTTACATTTTCATGTAAAAGTATTACATTTTCCTTATAAGTAATGTTGGCAAGTTTGTTACTTATAAGGGAAAATGCAATACTTTTGAGAAAATGTAATACTTTTAAATCAAAATGTAAAAGTATTACATGTTTCTTCAAAAGTATTATATTATACTTTCCCATATAAGTAATAAATATTTTTATTCCTTATTATTATTACATTTTCCAATATAAGTATTATATTTCATGACAACTAGACAATGATCCGTGAGACGATCTCTCATAAGTTTTTGCCTCTTTTTTAAAATAAGATATTGTGATTGTACAAATTTGATTAACCGTCAAGCTATAATCACAATTTTTTTAAAACAAATTCAAGAACTAAAAGTGACTACACCAATAACGTAAAGGTTGAATCAATTATTTTCTTGTAATTTAAGGATTAAAATTGTTTTTTTTTTCATTTTTAAATATCTGATTTCTAAATATTTTGAATTTAATACTTAGTTTGGAAAACAAAGTATTAATGAAGGATTTCTCAAAAAAAAAAAAAAAAGTATTAATGAAGGATAAATTACATATATCTATCAACCTCAGCAAAAAAGTTTATGATCAGTCAATAGATGATAAAGGTATAGGGAATGAGAGAGGGTGGCAGTGGTCTATAAAGCACAAACTTGTACTAGAAAGAAAAAGCAAAAAAGGAGTGAAGAGATCAATAAAGTCACAAAGCCATTTAGCCAAAAATAAAATTAAAAAATAAATAAAAACCAGAGAGTATTGAAGAAAAACTCTTTACAAAAAGAAAAAGCTAAAAATTGAACTCTGCAACCAATGCAAGTGTGAGTTGTGGTAGTATATATAAATTAAATTAAATTAAATTAAAAGGTAAACCATTAACCATCCTTGTTTAAAAACCCCCAAAGCCATATCATACTAGCCTACCATTTCATCTCTTCTCAAAACATACATAGATAGATACACATAATATAGAAGCAGTGTGGGTTTTGGGTGGTTGTGAGATACATAGAATTGTATAAAGACACAGAAGATCGGAGAAAGATAGGTCGCCGTAGTAGTGATCCAGAGCGGGGGGGTGTTGGGGGGTGGGGCGTGGGGCTAAGTTATGCGAACGGGAGCTTGCGCGGCGGTGCAACAGACCCTCACCACAGAGGCTGCTTCAGTGCTGAAGCACTCTCTAAGCTTAGCGAGGAGACGGGGCCATGCACAAATCACCCCTCTCCACGTGGCGGCTACCCTTTTGAGCTCTAGATTTAGCCTTCTCAAACGGGCCTGCCTCAAATCCCAGCCCTCGTCCTGCTCCTCCTCCTCCTCCCACCCGCTTCAGTGCCGAGCTCTAGAGCTCTGCTTCAATGTGGCACTCAACCGCCTCCCGGCCTCCCCGGCCCCGCTCCTCCACGGCCAGCCCTCGCTGTCCAATGCGCTGGTGGCCGCCCTCAAGCGGGCGCAGGCCCACCAGCGTAGGGGCTGTATCGAGCAGCAGCAGCAACAGCAGCAGCAGCCGCATTGGGTCATCAAGGTGGAGGTCGAGCAGCTGGTGTTGTCCATATTGGATGACCCTAGTGTGAGCCGAGTGATGAGAGAAGCCGGGTTCTCTAGCACGGCCGTGAAAGCCACCCTGGAGGAGCTCTCCTCCTCCGTCTCCTCCGTTTTCCAGGCCTACAATAGCTCCGGCGGCGGAATCTACTCCACCCCGAGCTCCCCGCCGACCCAAATCTATAAATTCCCCGAAGAAGACTTAAACGTCGTCAACGCCGTGGTCCACGTCCTGCTCGGCGGCCCGCGGAGAAACGTCGTCATAGTCGCCGACTCCCCGGCCGCCACGCACGGAGTCTTCAATGACCTGATGGGGAAGGTGGAGCGGGGGCAGGTCCCGGAGGAGCTCAAATCCGCTCACTTCATCAAATTCCAATTCTCCACCGCCCCGCTGGCGCTGATGAGGAGGGAGGAGGTGGAGACCAACATGGCGGAGCTGAAGAGGAAAGTTGAATCACTTGCCGGCGGGAGGGGAGTGATTATCTACACTGGGGATCTCAAGTGGACGGTGGACAACACCGTAGCCTCTACCTGTGCGTACAACCCGGTAGACCACCTGGTTGCCGAGATTGGGAGATTGCTTTCTTCGTGTACTAAGGTTTGGTTGGTCGGGACCGCAAATTTTCAAACCTATATCAAGTGTCAAATGAGACAACCTCCTCTTGATCTTCTCTGGGCTCTTCAACCTGTTTCTGTTCCCTCCGGCTCCGGTGGTCTATCTCTCAGCCTCAATGCTACCACCTGGTAATTATTATTATCTCTCTGTCTTATTTTATGTGTTTGATTTATCACCTATCATACATAGGTGATAGGACAGAGTACATAATTAAAAAAATTCTTTGGTAGATGTTTCATAATAATTATTGGGCCGGGCTGTTAATGAAAAGAAAGATACAACTTACAATAATAAACACCACAAAATACATACACATCATAAAAAGTTCATAGAAAATTAAACCATTAAATTTATTAATTACCTAAATATTTTACCAACATTTTAAAATCATATCTACTTATATTTTCAACAACCATATATGAGTATAAAAATTTAATTAAATACTAAGTATATACAGATATTACATTGTAACAGAATCAGTAGTACTAAAAAACACTAAGCTAGATTCAGGAAAAGGTTGCCATTTAAGTGCATGGAACTGAGAGGGTAACTTTAAGCCTTTCCAAGTAAATTACCTTTGTTACTATCATTATTTTTTGATTGAGAAGATATCATCATATTTGCTCAGTGACATTGTTGTTGTTCGTTGTTGTGTCCTTTTTTTTTGGTCATGGTCTGAAACAAACAAAGGTTTGGCTAGAAGCGTGCTACACTGCTGCTGTCTTTAGCAGACACATATGTTACTGGCTGTACTTTAAAAGTAGTTTCTGGCCTGCCTGTAATTTTTTTTTTTTTTTAAATAAAAATTCCCCTTTTGTTTTTAGTTCTGAATACTAATTTAACCCAATGGGTGAAAGTTTGTCTGAAAAAAATAAAATTTCATACACCTTCTAACTTTGTATGGAAGGTGGCACGCTTTTTTTTTTTTTGGTCTAAAATGTCTAACAAAGTAAGAAAAACAGCTCTGAAAAGAAAAATGCACCTTTTGACTTCTCTACATATAGACATCGAAAACCTTGATTTTAATGGGCTTTTGTCCAATATTGAAAACTTATGCCTGGTACGTCACTTTCTTAAAAAGAAAATATTAAGTTTATCACCTATTATCAATGATGTGATTTACATAAATAATAGTTTATATTTTGGTAGATCAATTTGATTTAAAATATTACTCCGTTCGTTTTTCCTCAAAACCATTATACTTTCCCTTAGGAGAAACACACACTTTATTTCTGATTAGTATTACATTTTTCAATATAAGTATTACATTTCCATCTTGACCTTATTTGTCTCACTCACATAAGTTTTTACCTTTTTATTTTTTTACCTGTGTAATTGAAAACTTTCATTATTTTCATTGTAATGTCTTTCAAGTGTTGGGTGGAAGTAATTGAATGGTGGAAGTATTGTTTTGCAGCTTCCAAGATTTAAAGATGGCAATACCACAAAACCAATCAAACAAGAAGGAAGAAGAAGTTGTGCTCACATGTTGCCCAGAATGCACCTCCAACTATGCAAGAGAAGCTGGATTAAACCAAAAAAGTTTTGAAACCAAAGGGGGCTCAGACAAGCCTTTAGCCCAGTTGCCTGATTGGCTCATCCCACAGGCTCCTCACCAAAAGGTACTGCATATAATAAACTAGTTGCATAAATTCTTGAAAATGGGTTAGTTCTTTGGCTCTAGGCAAATATGATGAAATACAAATGAGTTAACATTCAATTTAGTGCACTGGAATTTTTCTCGATTTAGTCTTCAACGATTTTTTGTACTTAATTAGGTTATCGACTTTGATGGTTTACTCAATTGAGTCATCGGCGGTTAGAATCAAGAACTAAATTGATAAAAACCCTTATAGTAGATTAGTAGACTAAATTGGGTAAAACCACTATAGTCGAATACTAATTTTGGTAAAACTAGTCGAAGATTGAATCGAGTATTAATATATGTGAAATTACCATGATATCTTAATAGAAGATTCAATTGGGTAAAACCATTACAGTCCAGGATTGAATGAGTGTTAATACAGGTGAAATTACTAAGTTATCCTAACAGAGGAGTCAATTAAGTTAAACCATTAAAGTAAGCACTTAATTAAACACAAAAATTCATTGAGGATGACTAGATTCAGTATTAAGTTATAAACCATATTTGTTTGTTGTGTTCAGGACGAATGGGGTGAACTGAGGAGGAAATGGAACAGGATATGCGAGAGTCTTCACCATCAAACCAGAAACTCAGTAATTTGCAAGCAAGGGAAGAGTTTGTTGTACACTACTACTACTGGTTCAATTTATCCACCAGGGTGGGGTAATGACGAGTCCTTGTTGTGTGATTCTCCAGTTGTGAAGTCTAATCTGGGCGCGAGCTGTGTGCCACGCTTCAGGAGACAACAATCTTGCCACATCGAGTTCAGTTTCAGCAATTCCAAGAATAATAATAATCAGCCAAACCTGGACAGTCTCAGATCCGAGGGGGAAGATAATAAGGAAGTGAAAATCTCTCTTGCACTCGGGAATTCCCCTATCCCTATCCCTATCCCAGAAAAGGATTTGGTGATCAGCAATGAGTTACACGAAAACCTGCCATGGCAATCCCAGGATTCGCTCTCGGCTATTCGTGAAACACTGATGGGGATCCAGAATAGCGGCAAGAAACAGGAGTGGCTGCTAATCCGGGGGAATGATATGGTTGGGAAACGGAGATTGGCTCGTGTGATAGCCCATTCCATCCTTCTTTCTTCTCATCTTCTTTGCTTGAACATGAGAAGAATAAGGAAAGGAAGCTCCCCCAATTCCCCTAATCACACTGAATCACTTGAAATGGGGATAAGGAATCATCCCAGAATTGTTGTTCTCGTGGAGAGCGTTGATCTGGCCGATCCTCACTTGCTAAAATTTCTAGCAAATAGTCTCCACAACGGAATTTCTTCTTCTTGCCATGCCGTGTTCGTCTTAACCATCAACGACGATGATCAGTCTAACCGGGATAATGACGAGGATTACACAATCCCAATCCCAATGAAGCTGCTCATAAATGAAACACCAAACAAAGATCTCAAGCGCAGAGCGGAATGGGGGGATATGGATTTGCAAATTAGCAAGAGAAAGAGCCAAATTAGAAGAACAAACACAAACAATTTGGCAATGCCACCTGCCAAGACCCTTGATCTCAACATAAAAGCCGAGGACGAGGATGACGAGGAAGAGGAGGAGGACAAGGCAGCAGGCGACTCGAGCCCCATTTCAAGCGACCTGACTCGCGACAGCAGCCCGAACGATCCCTTAGGATTCCTGGAAACCATAAAAAACCAGGTGGTTCTCAACAAGGACTCATCACAAGAACAGAAGGCAAAGGACATGTTTTCCTCCAGGATTAAGCAGTCCCTGGAACAAGTCCTGGGAGGAGACAAGAACACGGGCGTGGTGGACGAAAACCTAACAGAGGAGCTTCTGCAGGGCTGCGGGGATTTCCTCAATAGCTTGTTTGAGAAATGGCTGAAAGACGTTCTTCAAACGAGCTTGCAAAACATGTTGGATGATCATAGGAAAGAGGGTGTAAGTAATGTTAGGCTTTGTTTGGGAGAGAAAGGGGGGGATACGTTTTTCCAGGATGGCTTCATGGGTACATGTCTTCCCAAGAAGATTTGATTTTTCCATTATGCATTGATGGATTAAGAGATCTCTCTTGTGAAGGAAATGCATGCCCAATGAGCTAGCTAAGCTAATTAATGTTCTTTTGTGTAACTACTCTTAATTAGTTGCTTCCTCAATGCTAATAGAATGTTTGGTTTGCTTTCCTTTAACCTTAAATTAGCAGGAATTTGCAAATTTTTCGAGTTTCAGCTCACAACTCTTGCATATTAGAGTATTAAAAATTCATCAATTAACTATTTTTGATTTTTTTAATAAAAAACTTATGCTTTTGGTCATTGTTATAGGCATACTCAAATCAATCTTTCAATTGTTGGTGAATTCACTTTTGGTTTCTAGATTGACACTAAAAGGAGTGCATTTTGATGATCTTGAGGCATATATATAAGGAAATGTATTTGTTAACATGCTTGGTGTTATCCCAAAATATAAGAATTAAATTACCTAGAGAATTAAGTAAGAAATTTGATGTGTTTAAGCCTTCCTAGGATTTTTTAAAATATCTAATATATCATTGTTATATACAAACATTAAAACAAATATAATGAACAATTAAAAGTTTAATAAATCACTTAACCAAATACCAAAATTTCAATATGCAATAAGAATTTCAAAATATAAAACAATACGTATGTAAAAAAGTGTTGAGAACGACAAATTTCTTTTATAAACAGTATTGTTATCCTTTGTGATAGTTGAAGAGACAAATTTCTTATATTTATAAAGACATTTAACCGGCACCAAAAATGATAAATATGTAATTGAATAAATTTTGTAGATTCTCAATTACTGACCTAAAAAAAAAAAAATCTTACCTCCCCTAGGTGATGAAATTTACTATCCTTTAGGGCATGTTTGCTCCAAAATCATGGAAAGCGCTCTTTAGTGCTTCGCCTCCATTGAGACTCAAACCCACAACATCCAATATGGGAATGCAATCTTGGTGCCACTAGACCACAAGGTCTTTGCTAGAGATAGGGGATATCAAACAACACAAATAAATATGCAAATAATCAAAATAGGAATTGTGATGAGGTTACACATGATTCAATGCCATGACTAAAGATCAAGGGGAAGTAAACTCAATATTGGGTTCTAAGATTGCCAATCACCAACTCAGGGGCTAATATGCCACTTTTATGATTTATGCTAGGCCGAATTGAATGACGAGGATTGTCTAGTTGTCGTGATGGATCAACCTTCCCAACAAAGCCCAAGCAATCTAGTCCTTAAAATTCCCTATTTTCATAGAGAAATAGAGGGGTTGTGAGATGGGGTCTCGGAAATGGCAACCCAATTTTCGTTGCTATTGAATTTCCTACAAGATTAGAGTCAAAGATGTTGTGCATCACACCTTAACACAAGAATACAAATGATCCCCACAACAATTGGAACCTTAGATTGGGTCTCACCCCTTTTTTTGCAATAAAAACCAACTAGGCATTAGAATCTCATGTAAACCTTAATCCCTAGTCCTAAATAGGACCACTCACACATCATATCAATCAACAAAGCACAAATTTAAAAGGAAAATATCATAAAGCAACAAGATAAAATCAAGCAAATAATACTTATAAATGAAAATAGACTAAACCTGTAAAACAAGATAATTTATCATTTTTTGAGAAAGGTAAAGTAGTTTCTTGATCAAAAGTGCGAAAATCTCACACGCCTATATAAGGCACATTTGTTTTCAAAAAAATATAAGGCACATTTATTGTTAGAGGATGGGGACTTTTACTTCTCAATTATCTAAGACTTGTCCGACCCAACCATCACTGTACCCCGATTTTGGTTCACCCAAAGCCAAAAAATCCATCTAACTAATTGTTGGACGAAGGACCTGTTTCCCAATCAAATACATGGGAATAATCATATCGATGTCGAACTGGACAACTATGTCCAATTCGCCATAGATGAAGAAGCTTGGCCAGTTTCTCCGTCCGATTTAGACGTAGAAACTCGCCAGCTTTTCTATCAGATCGAAACGAGAACCCGCAAGTTTATTCATTCGTTCCGGGCAAAGAAGCCCTGGCTTCTTCGCCTAATTTGAACAGAAAAGTTATGGCCTTTTCGCTCTAAATGGACGACGAAGCCGACAACTTTTTTTTCATTTTTTTTTTTTTGGGAATAGGATGCCATGAAATCAAAATTAACCGATTATCATTTGGTAACCAATTAAATATGTTAATTGTACAATTTTAATCAGGTTAAGAGTTTAATTGAAGTTTTGTTAGTTCCATGATCTAAATGCATTTTGACATATAGTTGGAGAGCTTATTTGACTTTTATCCCAAAAAAAAAAAAAAAAAAAAAAAAACACAATAACGGAACGACGACGTCAAGTTCTGAACTACTAGTCTCTATCTTCAATTCTTTCCCTTTCGAACTTAAATCCCCACGGGGCAAATCTGAAACTTTCAAGCCTTTCAGCGACCTAGCCCCCGGCCAGCCGCTGCGACAAACACCCGCCACGAAGCATTCTCAGCAAGACTAATCCACAGGGAAACAGAAGCCTTAGTTGATAGACCAACATCAACTACAATTTCCCTCTCAAAACCCTTATATATCAGTATATCACCAATGATCTAACTGGTAACAAAGAAGTCTCAAACGATCAAAAAGTTCAGAATAGAACTAATCGATATCTAGTCTGGATTTCTTTGCGATGTTGGAAAGGTGATAAGCATTGAAGTATTCCTAATTTTCTCATGAAAGTATGAGGAATGACTTATTTATGTATTTTTTTATTTTATTTTATCTAAGACTTCAAGCTTGAATTTGAAATATTATAGGTGAAGGGTAGCGATGGTTACTGTCTTTGAGGTGGAAATAGTGATTGATTGTGGTCTGTATTTTGAATGAAGGGTGTTCCTATGGGTTTTGCTTAAGGATAAAAGCATAGATTTTGAGATGATGGCATCCAATTGATTTGGATTTTTTTTTTAGTAATTAGGACTTTAATTAAAAAGATTTGTCAAAATTATTTTGGATATCCATTGTAATTTTTGACACATGTTAAGTTTGCCATTTACTTGCTGCTGTTTTAGTATTAATACTCTGTAGTATAAATTTCTGTTAATTTGAGCTATTAAATTCTTCTGCTTAAATTTATACCTTTGGATATGGATTACTTCTGATGGGATCATGCTTTAAAGGAAAATTTTTCTGGCACTGGTTGCTATATTTTCTCTGAATATGATTTGCAGGTATTCTCTGTTCTGATTATTTGATACATCTCCTTTTTCTTTATCTTTTCAGGTTTTGGATTTGCGTTTGAATAGTTAAAAGTACCAATTGAGCTTTTAAACTTATTAGATAGAGATGTCTGTTACAGCAGGTGTGAGTGATACTGTAATTGCTATTAGGGAGAAGCTTAGGGGTAAAATTGGCCAGACAAAAGTGAAAAGATATTGGCCTGGTAAAGCTCCTGAATGGGCAGATGAAGCTGAAGAAGATGGGGATATTAGGACAACCAGAGCAGCTGCCCTGGAAACGGCCTTTCCTAGCCAGGATGGCTCAGATGTTGGAAAAAGGGATGATCCCAGGTTGCGTCGGTTGGCAGAGAGTAAGATAGATAATCGTGAGGAAGTAAGGGCTGATCACAGACGCATCCGTCAAGCTGAGATTGTCTCAACCATCGAAGAGGAAAATAGAAGACTGGAGAGGGTAGATGAGGAGGATGAGGATGAGGATGCCCTGGACGAGAAGAGGAGGAGAATCAGAGAAAAGTTGCTTCAGAGAGAGCAAGAGGAGGCTCTCCCGGCAGAAGAGGAAGAGGAGGCAGAAGAGGAGGAGGAAGAAGAATCGGAGTATGAGACTGAATCAGAAGAAGAGACCACTGGGATAGCAATGGTGAAGCCTGTGTTTGTCCCCAAGTCTGAGAGGGATACCATAGCTGAGCGTGAGAGGCTTGAGGCTGAAGAACAAGCACTTGAAGATTTGATGAAGAAGAGATTAGAAGAGAGGAAAGTTGAGACAAAGCAACTTATAGTTGAGAAGATTCGAGAGGAAGAAGAGATTCAGAAGAATTTGGATACAGAGGCTAATATTGCTGATGTAGATACTGACGATGAGGTGAATGAGGCAGAGGAATATGAAGCTTGGAAGGCCAGAGAAATTGCCAGGATCAAGAGGGAGAGAGAAGATAGGGATGCAATTCTGAAGGAAAAGGAAGAAATAGAGAAGTTGAGGAATATGACTGAGGAAGAGAGAAAGGAATGGGAGAGGAGAAACCCCAAACCTGGTTCAGCATCCAACAAGCAAAAGTGGAAGTTCATGCAGAAATACTACCACAAGGGTGCATTCTTCCAGTCAAATCCTGATGACAGGGCTGGAACTGCTGGGGCAGATAATATTTTCAGCCGTGATTTCTCTGCACCAACTGGAGAAGATAAGTTGGATAAGACCATATTGCCCAAAGTCATGCAGGTCAAGCACTTTGGTCGTAGTGGAAGGACGAAATGGACACACCTTGTCAATGAAGACACAACTGATTGGAACAACCCGTAAGTATTTTTCTTTGTTTTTATTTATTTATTTATTTTTATGTTTTTTGTTTTTTAGATGCCTGTTTACTTATAAGGATTTATGCAGTAGACCAAGTAGATTTTTGGATCAACACATAATCATATTTTTTACTCCGTATATTTCAAGGTTTTCAGTTACTTTCACCCATATTAAATCTTAAATTATAATTATAGCCTGGCATAAAAATGTAATTCTGTTAGTGATACATAAAATTGTTATTGGACTATGTTGTAAAAGTAACATTTACTATTTGTAAAGTGAACATTAATTGCGGCTAAAAGCACTGTGGAACTCATTTTCTATTTTCCTTGAAGAGTCAAAATGTGGACGTTCTACCAAAATAAATGATTAAGTGACTATGCCTGTTGTGATAACTGATAATCAATGCTGCTAATTGTAGTATTTCCTCTTCAATGAATGAATGTCTTTGATGTTATTGATTGCTTTCTCTGGGTATTTCGTCATGCTTGTTATTATTGATTTATTGAGAACTAACTGTTATTTGATTGGGGGGAGGGGGGAGGTATTATTAGTCCTATTGCTCAACTCCAAAATCATAGTATCTTTAGCCATGTCCTTTAATGACATCAGTATTTGTCTGAACCAAATGTAGGATTAGCAGTCCATTACCCTCCAATCCCATCTTTTATCCAATCTTAATCTCTCCCAAACAGGTTTAAGGTTTAAGATTAAATGTTATGTGGTTTTAAGAGATTTTGTCCTTTGTGATGGTTCCATTGTACATTTTTAGAGATTCTGTTCCATTTAACAGTTCCAATTTACATTCGGATCGTGACTCATCAGAGCAGATTTTCTAATATATCTAACATGAAATTGTGGCATGGTGCAGGTGGACATACAATGATTCTCTTCGGGCAAAGTACAATGCAAAAATGGCTGCTGTAAATGCACCTATTGCAAAGCCCAAGGGGAAGAAGCTGAAGGATTGGGAAACTCGGTGAGTTCTCATCTCATTGTTTTATGCAGTAACAGGACTTCCAGAAACATGGGATATTCAACAAGTTTTCGTCTTCTTCCTGTTAGAGCATTTTGAGAATGCGCTTTTGTTGATTCAATAAGCTTGTTTTTTTAGTTGTAATTTGAGTGTTGTAAATCTTCCTTCACCAATGGAAACTCGATAGGGTTCTTCGTATTCTTCCTGTTGCATTAGAAGTGGGCGTGTATGTGGCAATATAACTCTAGTTTAGTTAATTAAAATTTCTATTCTAAACCTTTTGGTCTTTTATCAATCGTGGTTATAGTTCAGGGATTACATTAATAATACAATGTGTTGAGCTGCTAGCTCTTATTGGTCCTGGGGTGCGATAAAATTTAGAGTGTGGGAAATAGACATGATAATGATATCCTTTTGATAATATGATCAAAAGAATTATAAGTTAAGAGTTTAACAGCATATTTTGTTTGGTTTACCCTGTTTTGTCAGCATTTTCATTGTAAAGGGAATAATTATTTTGAGGAAACCTCTAATATTAGATTATTCTTGAATTTATAAGAATAGTTTATATTTATTAATATTTAATTTATCATTGTCCGTTTTGTTATGTACTATTATATTATATAAGTGTATTTTATAATAATAATAATAATAATAAAGGATTTAAGGGTTTTTTTGTTGATTTTTGTTATATGCAGTGTCTTGTGTTCTTCCTGTGAGTCTGTGAACTTACAAACATTCTATTTGTTGATATATATATACACACTAGTATTTGTACGCGCGATGCGCGAAAGTTCATGCCCAATATTAAAACATTAATAAATATAAATAATTAAAAATTTTAATTCTAATTATATATAGAGTTAATACCACAAATGGTCCTCTGACTATTGGGGTAGTACTTCTTTTAGTCCTCGACTTTCAATTTGACCACAAATAGTCCTTTGACTTTCATTTTTGACCACAAATAGTCCTCCATTAAAATTTCTGTTAAATAGGTGTTAAATCTAGGGGTATTATTGTCAAATTGATACATATAATGGTCTTAAAATAAAAATGTTTAGAATTTTTCACCAATATAATGGTCTTAAAATAAAAATGTTTAGAATTTTTCACCAACAAGCATAATTGAAACAATTAACAAATATAAATACTCCTAAATAAAAAGAACAATACACCTTATTCTCGTAATTATGCGTACAAAATGCAGATTTAATATTAGAGCTATCTTTTTTAATTTAACCAACAGATTAAAATGGAAGAATTTTTTTTAAAAAACCTTGCTTCCATCATTTTCATGGTTGTTCATGCATGGCCGATTAATAGTTTTCACTTTTCATTAATCGATCAGACATTTTGTTTGGGACATAATTGAAGGCTGTCACCGTTAAATTAATATAATTAATCAAGTACAAATAGCGAACATTAATCATGAATTTTTATTTAATTTGTTCATTTATATAATTTGTCACGTCCATTTTGTTTTTATATTTATTAACTTAATGTTTATTAATATTTGAAATTAATTATGTTGTCATATAATTCTAAAAAGAAGCAATCATAATAATATTAATCAATCTGACGATATTACCCATAGATTTAACACCTATTTAACAGAAATTTTAACAGAGGACTATTTGTAGTCAAAAATAAAAGTCAGAGGACCATTTGTGGTCGAATTGAAAGTCGCGGACTAAAAGGAGTACTAGCCCAATAGTCAGAGGACCATTTGTGGTATTAACCCTTATATATACAAATATAGTATATGTGTTTTATACACACATATATGATTTATCATGTATAGAAATTTAATTAAAATATAATTAACCGTTAAGTTGTTTTCAAATGACCTTATGGTCTAGTGGCATCCGGTAGTGGCATTTGGTTGCACCGCATGTTGGAGGGGGCAGGTTCGAGCCTCAGTGGATGGAGTTAGTAGTACTCAAAAAAAACCATTAAATTAATTATATAATGATTTTACTAAAATGATAATTAAAGAATAGGAAAATGATATGATAGATATAGGTGTATGATAATAATGATGGAGTTAAAAACTAACGGTGTAAGGAGGGTAGTTTTGTATAACAACATTGTAGTAGGGATAATTTTGTCTAATAACATTAAAGTGTACAACATTTAAAGTAATGTCCCCGTCAAGACCCAGCTTGGGATTTCATGCTTCCATTTCTCTTCTCTCCACGTTAAGGTAATGCTGGGTGATGTTATTAAGGATCTGGGCATTGTCGTTCCTCAGCTCCGCAACCTGCACCATCGTCATCCTTGACCATCGCGCCGACTCACAGTTAGATTGCATTCTCTTCCACTTCATCTCGTTCATCACACCCTGCAAGTCACCCTTCAACCCGGATTCTGAATATGGGTAGATCCCGAAGAGTTTTCGACTTTCCGCTAGAACACACCATTTTTTCTTCCCACCATAAACCTTAGAACGACGTTGATGATGAGATGAGTTGAGAGCTTATTTATGAAAAAAACATAAAACCAGTAGAGGAAGACAACGGAGAAAGATTGAACAAGCAGCATTTTCGACGACCTTTCTCCCCCTCCGGCGATGTCAGTAGTGGCAGCAAACTCCGACTCATTTTCCGGCGACCTATAGTGCTTTCCGGCGATTCTTGGGCGACGAAGATGATGTAGTTTAATGATGTTGTACGTGATTAATAAATGATGATAAGAAGATGAGGATGAGGATGGCGTGAAGTCGTGAACAAAAAAAATGGGATGAAGAAGATGACGATGATATGCGTCTGAGTGAGGAACGACAGAGATTAAGAGCTTGAAATCTATGAGTCGAGGATGAAGAGAAGTGAAATGGTGGAGAAATCTATACACGTAGGGAGAAAAAAAATAAAGAAAAAGAATAAATATTGCCAAGTAATCATCTCAATCTACAATCAACCGAAAGAAATGCTCGATAACCGACTACCAGGTGAGATTGAAGGCATTTAGAGCGTTGAGGGGAGTAATTGCACGTTTTTTTAGTTCAGTGGTCTGATTGCACTTTCGCGCGACGTTCAGGGGCAATTTGACCATTATTCCTTACTAAATATATAAATGCGTCCCTATTTAATGAATTGAATGCGGAATTATTCCAAATCCACTCTTTTTCTCTCCAGCTCACCCTTACAATTGTGTACTGCATCTAAATCTAGACACACCCATCCAGGGTTTTTAAGTCTGAAGAAGTCTCCTTGTCCGAATTTCTTTGCATCGATCTTTCTCAACTCTATATCAAATGGCGAAATCATCTCTCTTGGTAGTGTTTGGGGTCACAATCCTGTTTGCCCTTGTGTGTGCGGGGACTACATCTGCATCCATCCACGATTCCGACGAAGACGATGCCCAATCGGAAGCAGCCGCCGCCTTTGTGAAGAAAACCATTTCTTCTCATTCCATTGTCATTTTCTCCAAATCCTACTGCCCGTGAGACATTTTAACTCCTTCCTTTTTGCTTACTTTTATTTTTTGTCTTCAATTTCTTCTTGTATGCATTGGGATGCCAGTTTATGCGGGTTTTTTTTTTTTCTTTTGCAATTTGCTTTCATATATATTACATATATTTTTTCTTCTTGTAAAATTTGCTTTCATCTTTGCAATTTATGCTTAAGCTAATCTTGAATGCAAATTGATGGTGGATTAATTGATGGTTTTAAATGTTCCATATTGTAATTTCAGTCCATAAATGTAGATGCATTATAGAGTTTTCCTTTGAAACATCATTGATTCCTATGTTATGCAAGTTCTTCAGAGTTCACTAAAGTGAGTTTGAGAATTATTAAATCACCTAGCCTTTGGTACTTTCTGTTATGGGATTATCTCTTTCCTATGCAGATATTGTAAAAGGGCAAAGGCTGTCTTTACAGAATTGAAGCAGAAAGCTTATGTTGTTGAGCTTGATGAGAGAGGTATGTTCTCACTGTGCTGTGCTTTTTCTCTGTCTCCTATTTAATTGCTTCACTGGTCTTGTATCGTTTTCAAACAAGTATCTGTATTCTTTATTCTTTTACTGCTTAATGATCAAGGAGAAGGAATAACCTAGCCTTGCAGCCTTGAGAATTTGTCGACCTCATTTTATTTATTTTTTACCATTTATGATCTTATGATTATGAAATGCTGTATTCTCAATGGTAATGTAACTCTTTTTTAAAAAGTATCTGGCTTTCTTATTTTATTGCTTAAAGATTTTGTAAGGGACAGGGACATTACCTAGCTCAGCAACAATGTGAACTTGTGGACCTCTTTTTCTACCAATTAAGATGAAATCCTGGATTCTCAGTGGTGATGTAACAAGTTTTAGACAAGTATCTGGCTTTATTATTTTACTTCTTAAAGATTGGGGAAGTAACAGGGAAATAACCTAGCCTAGCAAACATGAGAACTTGTGGGCCTCTTCTTTTAAAATTTAAGATTTTCAGAGAAACTGGATTCTCAGTGGCCTGATCAAGCTGCTGATTATTGCTCTTGCTCACTCTATTTAATTTCATGCAAGTATATTTTTCTTGGGACCTGTTTGGTATCATTCTCCACAAGTTTTTGAAGGTTTTAGAGGAAAGGGTCAAATATGCCCTTGGACTATATATGGAATTGTGCAATTGTGATCTTGAGCTCCAAAAAGCTCCAATTGAACCCTCAACCTCGCAAAAAGTGCAATTGGCACATTTTTGTAGGTAAACTTATGGCAGCAATAGGTTAATGTTGATTTGGCATTGATGTATCTTCTTCTTCTTCTTTATTTTTTTTTAATTTTTTTAATTACTTTTTTAACTGTGGTTTTTTAAAATTATTTTAAAAGCTTTGTCCATTAGCCATGGAGATGGAGTCTTTGAATCTGGACAACGACAACTTGGGCATATTTGTCCAATTGAATCTGGACAAAGACGCCCAATGCGTCTTTGGCTTTGGATGTACAAGCTATGGATAATGGCCAGGGCGTCATTGTGCCTCGTGGAAATATTCATTACCATGGCTTCTTCTTAAATGAAGAAGATGATTTTTAAAAAAAGTTATTATTATTATTATTATTATTATTATTATTATTATTAGAGATAAGTGTCAAGTACAGTCTTGAACTATTTTAAAGTGTGAAATTAAACCATCAAACTCCAAAAAAGCTTCAAATATACTCTTGAATTTGATAAAAAAAAAAATGCAATTAACCTATTTTTACCTATTTTACTTTAGGTAAACTTCAGGTCAGATCCATATTAGTTGTTTTAATTCTCACTTAGCACATTATTATTAAAGCAAAGCTTGACCACTGGTGAAGAAAGATGAACAAAATGGTAGCATAGACCTTTGAGCCTACACATTGGACTATCATGGAGGTTTTATTTTAGTTTTTCTTTTTAGATCACATGGTCTGTTGATGCATCAAGCGAGTCTCATGATGCCAAGATGTTGGTTAGGTTGCTTGAGACTTGAACAAATAGGTAAGGAAAATGTGGTTTAAGTTGTATTGGTGCTAATTACAAGGCAACAGGTAGATTGTTGGAGGGAAGGATACCTACGCTGTTTTGGACTCCCTACTAACTACAAGGCAACAGGTAGATTGTTAGAGGAGAGGATACCTACGTTTCTTTGGACTCCCTGCTAATTACAAGGCAACAGGTAGATTATTGGGGCAACTTTTTTTTTTTTGAACCCTTCCCACTGTTTTGATTTGAAAGCAGGGAGTCCAAAACAACGTAGGTATCGTCTCCTCTCCTCAAGCAACCTAGCCAACATGCTGGCATCATGAGACTCGCTTGATGCATCAAAAGACTCCAAGAAAAAGGTCCCCTCCGGACCATTGACAAGGAAGTTGTTCAAGTGCCTATTTCTTCTGTCAGTCCATCCATCTGACATCAATGTACACCCATATTGCTTCCAAGCAAGCTTATGTTTTTCTTTCAATAAGTCAATGACCCACAACTCATGAAAGCTAGGAGGTTTCCACTCGGGTCTTATTTGTCCAACGGAGTCCATCATGATCTTAAAACTCCTAGCATTTGCCACATTAAAGGGAATGTCACACTCAAAATCTTCTTTACTTCTTGTACAATCTTCAAGGGTTCTTTGATAACTGGTATTGCTATGCCTTTCTTCCACAACTTCTTCCGGGTTTTTCCTAACCATTGTAGTGATTAACTTTGGTGCCGGTTGTGCAAACCTCAAACCTGACTGCTTCCTTTTGCTACTAGTCCCTAAACTTGGATAATCAATTGAGTTGTGGGATGATGGTTGTCTTGGTTCCATTGACACTTCTTGTGAACCATCATCCTCATCATTGCCATCAACATTATCATCCAAAGTCAGCTTCATATTCCTTGAATTCTAAAGTATGTATTCTCGCATTTCTTTCATAATTTTTGTTGTTGTATTTGGGCATGCAATAACATCTCCATAGCCCTTTGCTAAGTGTTTGCTTCAATCTTTTAATCCCTGTGCTAATTTGTCTTTCACACAAAAGTGCATTGGACCAAATCTTTTTTGGTTAAATCTGGCAAAACCCCATACTTCCACCCTGGATCTTTGGATTTAGCCTTTCTTCTAGGGTTCTTTGATGGATTATAATTAATTTCATTATCATGTTGATCCTCCATAACCTGTCATACACAAAATAAATAGCCTAAATAAAGTGTATAACACTGGCAAGTGTCCAGTTGAGATTGAAGTCCCTACCCTATCAACTGATATTTTTGTTTCTTTGAGCACATCCTTTAATTCTTTTTGCATTTTATTGTTGTTATTGTTTCTATATAGTTTTTTGAAAAATAAAAGAAAAAAGCAGTTTTGAAATTCAGATTCTGACAGGTTATCATTTTACCATACTTAGTGATGCATAGTCTTCTTTGACATAAAAGTATTGAAAATTAGAAAGAGTGAAGAATAGGGTTGATTAACATTAATATTAGGATTGTGAGAATCCATGATTGAAGGAATCATTTCAAGAATACTCCTTCAATTCAAGCGGTCACTGTCAAGAGCCATGTAGTTCAGTGGCATTGTCATGAGACTTTATGTTAGAAGTCTCAAGTTCAATCACTGTTTGCTCTCATGTGTCAAAAACTAAAGAGCTTACTTAGGAATCACGTTCATGATAACAATCATCACTCCTTGGAACATAACTAAAGAAAGAAGACTGAGATGACAAACAAAATACCTATCATTATGAGTAGTTTGGAGATTAATTAATTTGAATTGTCTGGTAAGGTGATTATGAAATGTTTCCTTTGCAACTTGGTTACTGACATTTCTTGGGGAAAACTTCCCTTGTTTTTAGGTGCCCAAAATAATTCTCAGATGGGAATTTCTTAATGTTGAAATATATCTTACATTCTAGTGTTCCATGTTTTTAGGAGACTGACCTTTAAGAATCTTTTTCACAGATGATGGATGGCTTATTCAAAATGCGGTTAGTGAGATGGTTGGAAGGCGTACGGTGCCACAGGTTTTCATTAATGGAAAGCACATCGGAGGATCTGATGGTAAGTTACTGTCACATGTCCAAACCACTTTGCTTATCAAATTACTCATTGGGCTATTCGTTTTACATTTACAGATACTATTGAGGCCTATGAAAGCGGAAAATTGGCTAAACTCCTAGGTCTTAATGTAAGCAAGGATGATCTTTGAACCTAATGCATTAAATGGCAGCACAAGATAAAATACTTTGGCTTTTGTTACTGCAGAGTAGTATCAGTTATCCATAACAAAGGAAAAAGGACCAGTTTTTGGTTTCAACTAATGTAAGATGTTCTCCTTTAGTGGCAGACAAATGAACATCTAGAAAATCTATCCTGAATTCTTTAAAATGTAATGTGGTGGGTTTTTGTTCTAGTACTCAGGACTCGGATGTGGTTAAGTTTTGTGCTGAAGGTTCCTTTAGTAAAAAGAATTGAACTGTTGACCTTTCAGTGGTGATTGGTCATTATGGATGAGAATAAATCCTTGTCAAACCTAGAGGTGTTTAGTTCCAATGTTAATGTCTTGGACCAGGTTCACGTACTAAGATGAATCCCTTATATAAGTTTATTTTTAGTGTGTTACAAGTAATTTGAAACTAAAAATAAGCGTGAGGAATATGAATCATTTAAAAAAAAAATATTATTTCTTAGTGTTTGGTTGAAAGCTTGAAACTTATATTTTTTTCTATTTGGGTTTATTTTTAAAAACATGAACACAGATCAATTACCAAGTTATTTCTTATAAAATATTAATTATTTAATAATGATAATAATTATTATTTATATTAAAATAAAAGTATAAATTAAATGAGTTATAAAATTAGTAATGATTATAACAAAAATGTGTAAGTAAATGGTTTTTAAATTGCAACTTATTATAATAAAAGTAAGACAAAAACTTGTGTGAGACCGTCTCATCGTGAGACGGGTCACAAAGGTCACGTTTCAAGAGTATATTTTTCCTTAAAGTAAGGGGAGCATTATTTATTATGGAAAATGTAATACTTTTGATGAAAAATATAATACTTTTACATCAAAATGCAAAATTATTATTATACATTTTTCTTCAAAAATATTACATTTTCCCTTGTAAATGACAAAAAATTTATACCTGATTAGTATTATATTTGAGCATATAAGTATGGCTTGTGCACGTTAATTCAACTTGATCCGACCCGTTTCATAAATAAGGATCCGTGAGACGGTTTCACACAAATGTGACCCTTAACCTTTTGGGGGAGGA
This sequence comes from Ipomoea triloba, assembly GCF_003576645.1. Classification (NCBI taxonomy): domain Eukaryota; kingdom Viridiplantae; phylum Streptophyta; class Magnoliopsida; order Solanales; family Convolvulaceae; genus Ipomoea; species Ipomoea triloba. Next base: position 29,623,162 of record NC_044918.1, read on the forward strand.
TAATTGAATATAACATCGTCTTCTTGAAAGTCATCACTTGATTCTTTGACATATTCCAGAAGAACATGAACCAACCCATTCAAAGCATGCATCTTGTAACTTCATTCTTGACTTTTGATCATGTGATTGGATCTTCTTTGATTGGAAGTGAATCTCCATGTTTGTCGTCAGGGCCGTTTTTTTTTTTCTTTAATATTTTTGTGGTCCCGTTATTATAAATAAATGAGGCCTTAAAGTATAAGCGCAACATTTAAAATCAATATGTACAAATATATGATTTTAAGGTGTAACACCAACTGAATGCAAAAATCACATTTTCTATAATAAAATATATGATTTTTATTTCAAATAAGTATGAATGATGTAAATATTAGGTCCTCTAAAAATTAAGACCCTGTACTATTATTCATTTTGGACGCCTTAAAATCCGGTTATGTTTGTCGTCCTCAACATTCACCTAACAATTTCGTTATGTTAATTATACTCATATTGTATACTCAGTTCATGAATTATTACCATACACAAATTTTTCCTTTTAATTATGTGTAGAGTGACAATTTTAATCTACCACTAACAAATTATGTTAATATTAATATAATGCATTTTAAATCTCCAAATTATTGAGGGACACCTTAGTCATTTTTTATTTATATCATTTTGTATTAACTTATTAATTAATCATTGAGGTTGACATGCAGATTTTTATATTTTTATTATTTTTATTGTCATTGGAATGTAGCTAAAACTTCAAAATTGTTTTGATTTCCAAGTTTCTAAATATTACTGGTTGAAATAAATATTCTGAATTTAAGTACTTTGTTATTTTCATGTCAATAAGTTGGAATGAGTCTTCAATCTATAGGTACTTTCCATTCATGTCATTTTCATTTTCATTTTTTTTAAAGAAGAAAAGAACAATATTATGAAATAGTTTGCTCACATAAAAAAACGTTAATATAAAAAACTGATATGAATATATATATATATATATATATATATATATATATATATATATATATATATATATATATATATATATATATATATATATATATATATATATATATATATATATATATAT
>NC_044918.1:29625873-29649718 GCF_003576645.1 Ipomoea triloba
ATATATATATATATATATATATATATATATATATATATATATATATATATATATATATATATATATATATATATATATATATATATATATATATATATATATTATAATTCACAAATCAATGCCTATCATTTGAGCATCACTTTGCTTAAATGTTCTTCAAGAATCTATGCCAGAAACAAAAAACATTACAAATAAGACATTGGTGTTGAAGGTAATGGGTGTGATATGGAAATTTTCCCTGGGTTGACTAAATATGGACGTCCAGTTTGTGTTGACAGTTTGAAACCTTATGTGGGACAATGGATTGATTCTTTAGATGGTAGTATTGTTTTTTATAAACAATATTATGGGGCTGTTGGTTTTGATTGTAGGCAGAGCACAACTCGGAAAGGTAGGGATGATGTTGTTGCGTTGAAGCATACTGTATGTAGTCGTGAGGGGTTTAAGCAAATTTTTTCTAGTACTCAATCTTTGCCTGTTGGTGTTGATGCTCAAACTACTAATGTAAAGAGACGTAGGGTGACAAATATGGGTTGGGTGTAAGGGTAAGGTGGTGTTTAAGCTCATGACTAATGGTTTTTATGTTGTGCATTTTTTTTAGGAACGCCCCACCCATTGCATGTGTTCAATTATTTGTAGGCAATTTTTAAAGGTCAATCGCAAACTTGATGCTGGCCACCAACTGTTTGTTGCAAGTTGTGCTCGGACAAATATTGGCCTACTCGGTCATACAGGTTGTTTAAGGAGATTGTTAGTGAGTATTCTAATGTTGGGGCTACAAGTGTGGATTTTAAGAATTTCAAGCGTGACTTGATGGCTTACATTTTAAATGGTGATGCTCAATTACTCATAGATACGTTTTTCAAAAGGCATGAATTGTGTGATGCTTTTGTTTTTTAATATGATGTTGATGAGATTGATCAACTTTCAAGGGCTTTTTGGGTAGATGCAGTATCTAGGAAGAATTTTTCTTTGTTTGGTGATGTTGTTTCCGTTTGATGCTACATATCGTACTAACAAGTTAGTAATGTGTTGGTTTGTGCATTTTGTATAGTGTTGTGGTGTTTATTGTTTTGGTGTTGTCCCTTATGTAGGTATAATTTGGTTTTTGTCCTATTTACTGGCATTGGTAACCATAAGAGATGTATCACCTTTGGTGCTGGGTTGCTTACGAGGGAAGACACAGACTCATACGTTTGGTTTTTGAAGAAATTTAAGAACTTTAAGACTCATACGTAACATCCTATTTGCGTTGTTACGGATCAAGATCCAACTATCAAGGTTGTTGTTGCTCGGGTGTTTGGTACATCAAAACATAGATTTTGCATATGGCGTATAATGTGCAAGGCTGGTGTGAAGGTTGGATAGGTTTTGGCTAAAGATGAGGTGTTTATGTTGAAGATGAATAGTATTGTTTGGGACAGTTCTCTTGACCTCGAGACTTTTGAGGTGGCATGGAGTCGTATTAGGGAGGAATATGGTTTGGTTGATGAGTTTACCCTTGCAATTCGCGTGGTGTGAGAACGTGCGTGGCAAAATTGGAGAAGTCTTGAGGAATGGGATTCGTTGAATGATCTAATCTAATGGCCTGTAATTGACCGCGCAGCCGCATGGAGTAACCAAGCCGCACAGGATTAATGCCATATATATATAATTCATTGATTGTGTATATAATATAGTTACAATTAATGGATTAAAACTGGCATTTTCCTGTTAATATGTTAATAATTGTTTGGATATTACATTATTAAGTTATTAAGCACTGGGATAGGTTTAAAAAAAAAAAAGCACTGGGATATAAAATATTTTCTTTTAAGATAATGTCTTATTTTAATAAAGAATATGAAAAGTTTTCAACTACTTTTTATATTTTCATTCACCACCTCACAATTCCCAACCAACTATTTCCTCCTCTTCTCCCAACCAACTATTTTCTTACCTACCGAATGGCATATTTCTCGTCAAATATTTCCTAGTGGTCCAATAACTCCAGCTTGCAACTTTCCAACCTTCTTTGTCATCATATTTCCAACAAACAAAATATATGTTGTTTTCAATGTGTTTCAAGAACTCAAAACTAACATGTTAATGAATAATGAACTCATCATGCTACGCAAAAATGTGGAGGTGGTTACGGTTTGGTCCAATTCAGTTAATGGTTTAGAATTGGTGGTCCACCGTTCACAAATACCATAAAACATAACCTTGACCATAAATATGCCATTTATGAAATGTCAGTTCCGGTTCATGAACCTTAGGTTAACTGAATTTATTATTATTATTATTATTATTATTATTATTATTATTTTGTATTTTAAATTTTAATATTTAGTTTTTTTTGAATTTATTATTATTATTATTATTATTATTATTATTATTTTGTATTTTAAATTTTAATATTTAGTTTTTAAAATATAATAATAAATTTTTCTTTTTTAAAAAAATTTTAAACAAAAAATTGAAATATAAATTAAACAAAAATGTTAAATTTCATGTCTAAAATTTTAACGTTTAATAATATATATATATATATATATATATATATATATATATGTGTGTGTGTGTGTGTGTGTGCGCGCGCGCGCTTGTGATCCTATGAGAACACACCATGGAGATTGAAAACTAAGAAATAATCTTAGTCTTACATCTGTAAAAATCATATGTATTATATAAATTTTTTTTAAAAAAAATGTAATGATATTTTCGTAATTATCGTCAACTTTAATTTGCAAACTTAAACACTTAAATATGTAATCTGTAACAACTAAATGCGTAAATCTGGATAAATTTTAAAAATCAATGAAAAAGATAAATTTTAAATAAACCGTAAACGTTAGACCCTAAGTAATAAAAAGTGAATTCCTAAAACAAATAAAACCAAAAAAGTAGTTATGAACTCTAAAATTCAAACCCTAAGTGCTATCGCATTTTTGCAAGTGCAATCTTTTAATACAAAATGTGCAAACTTGAAAAATTCTTAAATGTGCATATTTTAGTGTTCAAGTTTGTATAGTAAAATTGATGATAATTACAAAAACTCCACCGCATTTAAAAAAAAAAAAGTGATCTGACCCGTCTAATTTTTTCATATGTAACGCTTAAATTGGTTTTAGTTTTCTCCTAAGGACTTGTTCCCATATGATCATATATATTTATATAAGACAAAGTTCTAGTGCAACCACACCATTAGGTATGCAAAAACGCACCAATAGTGTTAAGAAACGCACAACAATGAAATGCACCAATGCACCACAAAAGGCACCACACAATCAAAAAAATGTGTCATACCTCACCACACTTAATGGTGCATTTTCGAACACTGTGTAATGTGTTTATGCGTACCTAATGGTGCGTTTTGTACCCTTACATTGAACCGAACCACGGCCACCTCTATCAAAATGGAGAGAAAGAGTCGGAATCAACATTAGACCCACACTGAAATCCAGTAGCTCTATTAAAGACATGAGTTACATAATTCGATAAGTGCCTAACATTCACGAAGATTGAGCAAAAATCAATGCTTTCTTTAAAAATAATGTATGCATACGAAGATATCAAGACCTTGGCAAACAGTAAATAATCGGTTTTCATAACAAAATGGTCCAACCTTTGCAGCCTAAGTTAGGCAAATTATATCTTAGATCACAGTTTACCTTGCATTGTAAATTTTTGTCTAGCATTGTAAATTTTTGTCTAAAATAATATTCAGATCATGTACTTACAGTTAATATATTATATGAATTAATAAATTATATACCTATAAATAAATTAAACACATATAATATATTAACTGTAAATATATAATTTATTATTACGTACTTTTTATTTTCGTTTTCTTAAATTACATGGACACATCACAAAATAAACATTAAAAAAAATACTCCGTAACTCGAAAACCTTGAAATTATCAAATAAGAAAAGCTTTGCTTGGTAAAGAAACTTTGTATTACGTAGTTCAGAAACACATTTACCAAAATCATATTGGCAGTCAAAGCCATTGTTCAGACTCATCAAAGGTATTACACAAAGTATACTATTATGCCTAAAATTAATGCTTAAATAATTATTTCGCATTACTTGTTTACAAATATAAATTACATGAACTGGAATTCCCTTGAATATAATAGAAAAAGAAAAAAAATTAATAATAAAAAAGAATCATTGTACGAACCAAACTACAATAGTATAGCAAAATACTTAATTTGGTGAAGTAGAAGAATGGCAGATTTCCTTGCACATGCCTGCCTGCCTTCCAAAGTGGCCATTGCATAATTTAACATTCCTTTCTCTCCCAATGACGGGCAGGGAGAAGCAATTACCATACATCGCGCAGATACCTTCCGTTCATCTGCAGATTCTTCACCATGCTCTCGGCCTTGGAGCTGTCGAGTGATCCCTGAAATTGAAATCAACCAAATTGTTAGGTCAGAATGAAGGAATGTTTCTTTCTGTTAAGAATCCCACATTGAAAAAAAATAACAGCGAACATATGGGTTTATAAGACCATCGCTTTATTATATATGATAGGGACACCTTTGGGCTTTGGCACAAAGGGTTAGAGATACTAACACAATTTGCATGTGGTTAAATAACAGAAGGATAACCAGCTTAGTTGGCGTGAGTGGCGGAAAGTCAGGAGTTAAAAAACCCCTAACCAATATGGCCAGCAATTTGCTGTTAAATTAGGCCAGCCAGGTGCAAACAGCTATATATCAAATCAACTTTGAGAACAATAGAGTTGAGAAGAGGAAAAGGGTCATATCATGTCTCTACCCAACTAAGAAAACAATATAAATTCAGTTGACAGGCCTACCTGCTCTTGGAAAATAGTATGGAGAGTTCGGTGAACATCTCTAGCCATGCCTTTGGCATCACCACAGACGTAGAGGTATGCTCCTTGAGAAATCAAGTTCCAGATATCCGCTGCCTGAGCACACACGAACAAATTAAATTAATATCATCTTATAAATGTTTCCAAGTCGACGAAAATTAATCTTCACCACACATGTAGTGATGATGATAAATGCAGCAATACATACTTTTTGGCTCATCTTATGTTGAACATATTCCTTGGTAGGCCCTTCACGCGAGAAAGCAATAATTAGCTCAGAAAGTGCACCAGTCTCGACAAAGTTGTTTAATTCATCCTCATAGATGTAGTCCTGCAAATTACATTAGATTAGATTGTACTCTACACCATTTAAACTAAACTAAAGCACCGCTTTAAAATCAATCACCGACTCCTCACCATTTTGCGGTTCCTGCATCCGAAAAACAACAAAGCCGGACCGAGTTCTGCGCCTTCTTCCTTCAGTGCTAACCTTTCCTGTAAAATGATGCACATGTCATAATTACGCTTGATAACATGCAAAATGTTTAGAGGAAATAGAAAAATACATCATCAATAAGACTATCGTTTATCTAACCTGAAGAAAGCCCCTGAATGGAGCTAATCCGGTTCCCGGACCAATCATTATGATGGGTACTTTAGTTTCGGCAGGTAGTCTGAAGTTAGATTGCCTAACAAAAACGGGTGCCCAGCTGCAGTTGGGGCTTTCCTCCAAAGAAACAGCATTCTGGAGGGGCAAAAATTGACTCGAGTGAGTTGATACAGAACACACTTGCACAGAAAGATGGACTAAATTGTTCTCTCAAAAACTGTTCTGACAGATTATGAATATTCAGTCATAAAATTCAAATAGAACACAAGAATATACCTTTATCCATGTTGAACAGATCCCCTTGTGGATGCGGCCAGCAGGGGTTTTTTCATATACTAAGGCACAAGTGACATGGATTCGTGTAGGGGCCATTCTACATAACATAGATGTTGATTATAAGAACAAATCCGGAGTAATTTTTCGAGTAAAATGAGAACAAATATAGGGTTGAATTTAACTAAAATGTTCAAATATTTATTTTAGCTTTTTACCTTGGAGAGGATGAGATAGAATAAAATCTTGGCTGCAGACGTGGAGCAACTGCTGCAAAGAAAACTCCGAGTGAAGGCTTGGCTGAAGGAAATGCAGCCATTACTTCAAGAAGGCTTCTCTGACTCACAACTACCCATTGCGAATATTCCTCCTGAATGGAGACAGATTTTCAATAAGAAAAATGATCCCGGGTAGCATAGTAGAAGTTATAATTAACGAGACGAAGTCCTGACCTTTCCAGCCGGGGATGCAAGATGCCTCAAGCGATCAGCTTCGGATGGATCAGAAGCATAGGCCGCCAAAGCAAGCAAAGCAGACTGTAAACCCAAAAGACAATCACTTCACAAATATTGCTCTGAATCGATTTTAACAGCCAATCAGCTCTCAAGGAAATGACCTACCTTTTTAGGTGAGCCCAAGAGATCGGCATATTTAGTCAGTGCCATTCTTAATGTACAAGGAGGGAAGGGAGGTGGCAATGAGCTTCCGCCAAGTGGTGTGCCATCCTCTTTATCGGTGTGAATGGAAAAGAATGTATTAGGTGGTATGTTCAGTAATCTTTCGGCTTCCTCCACTGTTTCAATTAAATTTTCACAAAATACACCAACATGGTCCCCAGTTTCATACCTGTTCAAAACATTTGTATTTGTGAGAAAATTCTTAAAACAACTCGCCAATAAAAGGTTTTCAGAACCTCACAATTTATTATCTTGGGTATAATGTCGTAAGTACTGTTAGTATCAATAGTTCTAAATAGCCACTTACGATAGTCCAGTTCCCGAAATGTCAAACTCCAGATGAGTACAAGAGCGATCAGATGCTGGAGTATGAAGTTCCCTTCTCACGGCTACATTAGCTCTGAAAACCCAGAACACGAAACATAAAAAGATTAGGAGCGTGTTATAATATAAGGTTAGGCCAAAGTCACTCAACTGGGCTATAATGCACATTGGTCAAACCACACTAAAAGATTGAATCCAATCAATTAGCTAGTCTAACCCATGGTCTTATAAACCCATATATTCTCTTATTTTTTCAAAACATGGGACTCTTAACGGAGCGAATTAAGCCTCTTTCGTACCTGCAGGGATGTTGAGCATCATAAACAGCATGACCATTTGCATGCCCATTAGCATGTCCGTTTAATTTGATCGATTCATCCTGGTCACTGAATACAACTCTATATTCCAAAACCGCAGCAGTATAGGGAGTAGCACTCGTTGCATCATCTTCATCGCGGAGTAACGTATCCAACTCAGGCCACACATTCTCTCGCCTGCAAGTTCAAATTGGAAATACACATCTATCAACATATAATAACAGTAATCAATTTCATCAATTTTAAAGTCTGTGTGCTATACCATGCAGCAAAGTCATCTTCAATGCATTGATCATCGTCTCCCATACCCACCGTCACAAGTCGTTGCCCACCTGCAATGAACAAAATGGAGCACGTAAGTCGTAATGTATTAATACTACTTACAAGATGAAGACGACACTACAGCCCTTTAGTAAGTACATTCATTTTATATCTGATAGAAAAATTTAAGATAGTATTATAAGATTCTTCTGTGATTAAGAGAAATATTGCTTTAATTCAAGTCCCAATCATTGACAGGTATCTAACTCATTAAAATATCATTCAAATAAGCATTTCAATAACTTTCTGTTTATCACTAGAGAGTGCATATTGAAGAAACTACTGAAAAGTATTGAAGTAAATATACCTTGCTCTTCAAGAAGTTCATCAACTACTTTGGCAATCTGTCACCAAATAAATCAGGGGAAAAAGAAATCACTTTTACTAAGCAAAAAGACCATAACCAATATGTTCAAATATACTATAAATACGAATAAAATGACATGTGAATTTGATATCAAATGAACATATCAGACCTTGTTGAAATGCTCATACTGCCGATTACCAAGACCAAATACACCATACCGAAGATCTTTAAGCCATTCACCCCTCTCTTTTCCCTGTACAAACCGAGGAATGTAATCATTAAGCTACAAACCAGCATAAACTAAAATTCACTGATTCCAGACCATTCAAAAAGGCAAAAGCAAAATTTTTACCTCAACAAACCATTTATAAAACCTTGCAGCATTATCAGTTGGCTCACCATCTCCATACCTAAAATGGAGCAAAAATCCATAAGGAAATAAAGTTAGCAAGACAATATTAAAATATAGATCCACATAGGAATGGATGGATCCCTTCTCATGATCAAATTTAGAGAATATGGAAATTATGATTCCTAGGACAACTTACGTGGCCAAAAAGAAAAAGACCAAACTTTCTTTCTTCAATTTCTCCTCGTACTCATCATCCTCAGCCGCATAATCATCCTACACCCATTTATCATTAATTCATGCAAATAAAAAGGAACAACAATAATAATAATAATTAAAAGCTAAAAATTAAAACACTCACCAGATCAACCACCTTAACATTGGCCTTCTCATATCTTGCTTTTGCTTCTTCAGCAAGTGCCTGTTAGTTACATCAAAGATGAATAAATAAATAAATAAATAATAGCAACTGAATGACAATATTGCCCTCAAGATCACTGATGAATTTATTCATTTAACAAGACTTTTATTCTGAATTTCACTTGTCAATAAGGCGGAGACTTCAAGGATTCTTTGATTTTGACATTTCGATCCAAAAAACAGAATTTTTTTTTTTGTTTTTTGTTCTAAAAAGTACTCCGTAATTAGTTCACAAACCTTAGCGAAGCCTTCAGCTGTGCCGGTCTGGGTTCCGAAGAAGATGGTGACCTTCTTCCTCCCATCGTCGGCCTCCTCCGTCTCCTCCGCCGCCTTGGGCGCTGCTAGATTCGGCGGCTCCGCCGCCTTCTTCGCCGACGAGGACGCTCGCCGCCACATCAGCACGAAGACGCAGCCCACCAGCACCGCCACCGACGTGGTGAGCATCGCCATGAGCTCCTTGTTGTCCATGAGCATCGCCACCGGCGACGCGGACTCCGACGACGCGTTGGACTGGTCGAAGATCCTCCCACCCTTGAAGATCGCTGCCATGAAATCGAACGGCGAGAGCTTCTCCGAGGTGGGTTCCATCTCCGATCACTCAACAATCAAGGAATCGGTTTTGTTTTTGTTGCAGAAAGCTTAAGAGTCCCCTGGCTATGTCTTGGAGGGAAGTAGGTGAAAATGGGTGGGAGAACTTAGGTGAGATTTGGAGAGACTCGTAGTTGAAGAAATGGAAGAGAGAACTATATATATATATATATATACATATACACATACATGGGAGAACGAGAGGGCGCAACGCCTACCAAACCTGACTTGACTATTGAAACTCACCTAACACTGGTTACTGCTATTAAAATAAATCAATCATTCAGAATATGCTGTATTTTGTTAATTTTAATTTTGTGTGAGACTCTCCAATTTAGATGTATAATACCCTTTGTTTTTTATCTATTTATAAAAAAAAAAAATATTATACTCACACAAAATTTATTCTTTAACTTTCCATCCTTTATTTTTTTATATTGTTATTCGGTAAATTATGTTTATGGACCCGATTCACCTTATAAGATGGATTCAAGTCCAAAACGTGCATATGGAATAACAATATGGGCACAATTTTCTCATCCAATGATTTTTTTTTGTGAATATAGAGTTCAAAAATTGTAAAAGCATAGATTCAAAAAATTGTATTATACTATGTTGAATATAGAGTTCTTTAATTGTGAATATAGAGTTATGAAATTGTAAATATAGAGTTCAAAAATTATAAATATTGAGTTTTGTAATTTTGTATATTGAGATCTAGAATTATGAATATTCAGTTTTAAAATTGTGAATATAGAGTTCAAAAATTATGAATATAGATAAACAAATTATGAAGACAAACGACAAGTTAACAGCAAGGAAGGAAGCAATTTTTTTTTAATTCAGGCAGCGGGGTTTTGAAGCAAAATGACGCCATTTTGGACCCGGGTCCATGGCATAACAACTGGACTAATTCTAAACTCACAGAATCTAGTCTTTAGAGCAATAGTTATTACAATGGACTCGTGTCCATTTACATAAAGAATGTTTACAATTTGAATTGTAAACATTCAGTATGTAAATTATGAATATTCTGTATATAAATTGTGAATATTCAGTATATAAATTCTGTATTTTAAACGCGGGTCCATTTTGTCTACAAAATAATTTGTCATTTTGCCCATGACCGGTCTTAAATGAATCAATTTTCTTATTTTATTTATTTTTTATTTTGGGCTGTCATAAACGTGCTCAAACTTAAGCCACTCATCTTTGTAAATAAATATTTTTTTATTACATGATTTATTGTGTTAAAATAATTATATATTTATATAGAGTCAAGCAATATTTTATATACAAATTTATTGTTAATATCTATTACTGGCATGCAATTATTTTATTGGATAAATTCTTTACTGTAGTTATTATTGCGTAGACTTTTTTTATTGATTTATAGTAGAGTTGATTAATTAACACTTTATTAGGTAATTAATAAAAAAATTTGTTTCTTTTTTAGTAATTGTAAAATCATGTGACTATGTGAGAATATTATGATACAATTTTAGAAGAAAAAGAAATTCATAATTAAATTACAAAAGAAAATACTATATATAAAAGTAAAAATCCTCCTATTTTATTTACCGCCCAAACTTTTGTAGCCAATTAATTAGGTCAAATAATTAATAAAGCTTATTTGTTAAGAAAATGTAAAATTGAAATTAACTAATATCTATTAATTTGTAATATTGTTTCTATATCACTTATAAATCTATACTATACATAAAAGTAAAAGCCTTCTATTTCATTTTTCCGTCCAAACTTTTGTAGTTAATTAATTAAATATTTTATTGGTGAAATAATTAATAAAGCTTATTTGTTAAGAAAATGTAAAATTAAAATTAACTAATATCTATTAATGGATAATATTGTTTCTATATTCACGTATAAATTTAGACTATATATAAAAGTAAAATCCTCCTATGTCAGTTTCCCGCCTAAACTTTTGAAGTCAATTAATTAAATATTTTATTGATCAAATAATTAATAAAGCTTATTTAGTAAGAAAATATAAATTGAAAATTAATTAATATCTATTAATTGGTAATATTATTTATATATTCAAGTATAAATCTATACTATATATAAAAGTAAAATTTTCCTATTTCATTTTCCCGCTCAAACTTTTGAAGTCAATTAATTAAATATTTTATTGATCAAATAATTAATAAAGTTTATTTGGTAAGAAAATATAAAATAGAAATTAATTAATATCTATTAATTCGTAATATTGTTTCTATATTCAGGTATAAATCTATACTATATATAAAAGTATATAAAAGTAAAATTTTCCTATTTCATTTTCCCGACCAAACTTTTGTAGTCAATTAATTAAATATTTTATAGGTCAAATAATTCATAAAGCTTATTTGTTAAGAAAATGTAAAATGGAATGAACTAATATCTATTAATTGGTAATATTGTATTATTGTTTCTATATTCACGTATCAATACTATTAATAAAAGTAAAATCATCGCTTTCAACTTTCCTGTACAAACTAATATTATTAATTAATTGGTAAAAAATTAATAAAGCTTAATTGGTAAAAAACTTTTATTTCCGAAATTCTGAGAATAAATAAACCATTAGAGTAAATTGTCATTTTGGTCCACTGATTATTGGGGTATTGTTAATTGCAGTTCACGACTTTCAAAATTGTTAATTTTGTACCTTATCTATACAATTTTTATCAATTTTGATCACGTCGGCCAAATTGCAGGTCAAATCTCACCGAAAAATATTAATAACTAAAATAATAAGGGTATTTTTGTCATTTCACGCCTTTTTCTTCTTCTCCGGCGAGCTACCCTATTTTTTCCGGCCAAATTTAATCCACCCTCACCAGAAACTCCCTCCGTCGCGGTAATCTCCGGGTGAACCACTGGCAGGAAGTTGCCGGCGATGTCGCCATAAGTTACATCGTGTTAATTTCATGTTATATTACTTTGGGCTCCTAGGATATCACCACTGCTGATCCATGTTCACTCCCTCGGCTCACTCACTTTTTGTGTGGACTCACCTACTCCGGCAATCGAGTCACCCAGCTCATCCTCGACAAGGTCGGTTACTCCGGCACGCTTTCTCTGCTCATCCTCGATGCCGGTTTCCATGAACTCGCGCGCCACCTTTAGAAGACTCAATCTCAGCTTCAACGCTCGCCGGGTCCACCCCGTTGTTGCCGTCAAATCTGATAGACCTTGCAATCGGTGACTTCCTGCCAGTGGTTCGGCAGGATATTACAGTGGCGGAGGCAGTTTCTGGTGAGGGTGGGTTAAATTTGGCCGGAAAAAATAGGGTAGCTCGTCGGAGAAGGAGAGAAATGCGTGAAATTACTAAAATACCCTCATTATTTTTTATTAATATTTTTTGGTGAGATTTGGCCGGTAATTTGGTCAGCGTGACTACAATTGATAAAAATTGCATAGTTAAGCTACGAAATTAACAGTTTTGAAAGTCGTGGGCTGCAATTAACAATACCCCAATAATCAGTAGACCAAAATGACAATTTACTCTAAACCATTATAATTGTGAGAATAATGGAAACAAATTCTGTGTAATTTTATAAGAAAAAAATAATTTATTAATTATTATTTACACCAATAACAATAATTCGAATACTTATCTATACGTATATATCTATATTACTATTAATAAAAATAAAATCATTCTTTGTAAAATTCTCGCCCAAGCAATAGTAAAGATAAAATGGAAAAGAAAAACTGATATTACTAAATGATTGAAAATATAAAAAGATCATAATCTATATCTATACTGTTGGTCCCGATAGGGTGGGAAAAGTCTAGAGGGGGGTTGAAGAACTTGTCAATATCTTTTGGACTTACCGCACAACGCCAATGAGGGCCACTGAGGAAACTCCGTTTGCCCTCACTTACGGATTCGAGGCTCGGGCTCCAATGCAGGTAGTGATACCAAGTGGGAGGGTGGAGGAATATGAGTTGGACCAAAATGAACTCCAACAAGGGGTAGATCTCAATTTTATAGATGAAAAGAGAGAGACTGCATTCTACAAGATGGAAAACTACAGCCGACACTTAAAGTCCTATCACGACGCAAGGGTCCGACCCTGGTACTTTCAAGTAGGTGACTATGTATTGTGAAGGAGAGAAGCTAGCAACCCTTAGAAGGAGGCAAGTTAGCAAAAAATGGGAGGGACCCTACATCATCGAGGAAGTCATTCGCCCAAGAACATATAAGCTGAAAACGGTAGGAGGCAAAATGGTCGATAGGATACGGAACTCGGAGCATTTGACGAGATATTATCAATGATGTGTCTAGTATTAATCATGGTCTACCCAGATTATTTTATTCTAATAAAGAATTGATTCTTCATATGAATGTGTGATAAAGTCAAAATGTGTGTGTGTGTGTGTGTGTGTGTGTATGTGTATGTATGTGTATAAAGATCCGCCTCGGCCACAACTGGCCAAGGTTGCACCTCTGCCACTTAAGGCCGGGGCCGCTCCTCGGCCACATATGGCCTAGACTGCCTCGACCAGGTTAAAAAAAATAATAAAAATATATAATAATAGATAAAAGTGTAAAAACTTCAATAAAAATTTTTATTATTAACGTTTTGGAGGTTATAAAAAGTAACAAAGTGATAAAAGAATAACGAAGTGTTTAAAACATTGTTCAAAGAGTTCAGCTATGGAAAAAATAGAAATGTAGTAGCAAGCTACGCATCCTCTGCCTTTGTAGTATTAGGAACATTGATGGTATTCACGCGGAGAAGGTCGGCAATGGTAGACATCTCGCAGTCAGCATCCTTCTCGGTGGCAGCAACGTCAACTCTATCACCAACATCAACTTCATTGTGCTTGGAATCTGGGTCGGGATTCTCTTCCATCACTAGCAAACCCATGGCCACTGTATCAAGACCTGAATCTTTCTCACGTAGCACCAAATAAATTTGTTGTTGCAAAGTGTACATCCCAAGTTTGAATGCAACTTGAGCTTCCGCCTCAATTGTTTATTGGCCTGCTTTAGTCTTCAGAAATTCCTTAGCACCCTCTGCTGGGATCATGTACTCTTTTACATCTTCCTTGTATCTATCAGACTGCTTGTAGGCCGCCTCCGCTTCATTAAGGCCTACAACATGGGACTCTCTCAAAGCTACGATAGTAGCTCGGGTCTTCTCGTGATCCTCTTACTCTTGTCTCAACGCAACTGTCAGTACATCGTGATCTTTCTTCAACTTCCCAAGCTCACCTTCGCGTGCCACTAGATGCTCCTGGAGGCTTTTATTTTCCGCAAAGGTCTTGGTACATATTACCTCACATAGGGCTTGAAGGACATGTCCTTCCAGCATAGCTTGCAACGTAAGAATAAGGTGAAAGGCGTTGAAGAGGTGAGAGGCGTTGAAGTATAAGCAAATAAATTTTAAAAGAAAATACCCAACCTCCAGCATGTGTCTGAGGTACCGCTCCTGTAGCACAGTCACATCCATGGCGTTCAAGTAACTCACATCCGTGGGAGGAGCAAGGCGGGAGGCATACTCGACGGCATTGATACTCTCGTTTAGTATAGATGCTCCAGGAGGCATGTTCACTCCTAGCCGAATCAGGTTGGTACTAGCACGTTGGTTTCAATCTTCAAAAGTTTCTCCCTACTCGGGGGGCTGGGAAGAAGGAACAGAGGACTTTGTTGGAGTCAACATAGAGTTCAGGTTTGGTGGGGGCGTCGTTGTCTCCTATACCGCTGCTGCTTTGCACTTTTTTCCTTTCTTGTCTGATATCTACTATTTTGTACAATAATTCACCCATTATTTTAATTGTTTTGATGCTTATTTTCTTTATCCTAGTGAAATTGATAATTGTTTGTGTGTTATATTGTCTCAAGGGTTGAATTATCCACAAGGAGCAGCAAAGGAAGAATTTTGAAACATTTTGGACAAGTTTTGGAAGAATAAGAATTGAAAAAGAATTGGAAGTTGCCTCATGGGCCCAAGGCCCATCTATCTCCTATATATTCTACATATTCTTAAGGAGTTCTCAACCCTAGTTAGTTTTAGTCTATTTTTCTCTCTTCTCTTTAGATTTCCCTAACATAGTTTAGATTAGTTTTACATTAAATTATTTTCAAGCTTGGAATCTCGAATTGAAGTTGGATTTGTTCTTCATTATCAGTAAAGTTCTCATTTTCCCTTTATTTACTTTATTTTCATGTTTCTTGCAGTATTTATAATTATTTAATATTGCTTTGCTTTGTTTAATTTTATGATGCATGAGTAGTTAGCTTTTCGGTTTGGATTAGGATTCTATTGCTATTCTTGATGCTAGGTTTATGACTATTGCATAAAAGGGGTAATTTATTAACATAGGGTTTTATGTTTGAATTGGATTATAAATTTCTCTTATTGATAATTGATGCGCAACTTTTATTGATTTGCTTTGGAGAGGATTTCATCACAACAAAAGTTGGGTGAAAGACTCAACCTAATCAATTCAACCAAATTTTTCCTACTATGAGAATAAGGGTAATTTGGGGGCTTATAATGCTTTTGTGTTTTAAGGTTAAGATTGATGCATCACGATAGTGGGGCAATCCTAGCCTAATTCTAGTTTATTGATTACGAAAGTAGCTGGACTGAATTCTTGAGTGCATTGTCAATAAATACCGTGGTTAACTATTTTTCCCTAATTTTGAGATTGTTAGAGCATCAGGATTACAATACCCCTAATTTGACCCATTCTTTTATCATATAGTTTTTCCCTTATTTTATTTGCATATTTTATTTTATTTTCATTCCTTAATCTTAGTTTGCTTGGATTATAGTGAATTCCAATACTTTAGGGCCTAGAATTCTACATATCATACAAGTACGTGCCATAGTCCCAACCCTCAGCGGAACGACATTTATACCCTCTTTTTACTATCACCATTTTACTCATCATTGTCCATCTTACTCTTCTTATGCTGAGGATTTTGTGTAAGTCGCAACAAATATCGGTCCGCCCTCGAAGACATAGCACCTGCAATGCGAACACGGTTAGAAAAAACAGTTAAGAAAAACAGACAAGAGTGGCAAACAATAGAGGGATACCGGTTGGATCAAGGGCAGCTGGTTGAGTCCTCAAAAAATTCAACTTTGCAAGCTCACACTTAGTAGTATATTTAGCAATCTTTAGAGGGTCACCCTTTCTCATCTCAGTTGCACCCTTATGCACAGAAGAGCTCTTATCTAAAGGTGGATGACACCTAGCCTGGGATCCCTACCTAATGGCAAAAGGGGGGTGGACCATCGCCGAGAGAGACAAAGACAAATTTTGGTTTCCACACTTTATTAAGTAGTATGGTCGTCAAAAAGCTTGAGACCGGGTTTAGAGGAAATAACAATGAAACCTTTACCCTCTGAGGAGGTGGACGACCTACCAACTAAAAATAGGGCTTGAAAAGGACTTAGATTGGGCTTTACCCCCTTCTCTCGGCACATAGAAAGAAAACCAGCAAATGCCTGATAGGTATCCGGAACAAGTTGACATGGGGCTATCTCATAATAATTCAGAAACTCTATGAGAAAACTATGGAGAGGAAATCTAAGACCTAGCTGCATGGATAAAATATGAACTCCAAAGTATGCGTCACTAGGAAGATTCATAATATTGGAGTCAGGCTCGGGATTGAGACTGATAATGTTAGGACCAACAAGACCTTGGGCATCCATCAAGTCTTGGGGATCTAATTGGGGTTGTATTAACGCTATAAGAGAATTATCAAGGGGAAAATGTGAGGCTCCGCGCCTCTTCCTTTTTGGATGAGTTTTTTACACTTGTAAATTTGAAGGCGATGGGTCATGACTATAAGGAATAGGAGGGAAATTTTTAAAAGAGGTAGTGAGGTCATTATCACTTGGTAAATACTCCTCATCATCATCGGAAGAGGGAAAATTGTCGACATCAATTGAATATAGCACATTCATAAGTAGGAATACTAACTTGGTCAATGAGCAAGAAGAGAACCAACCTGTCAACAAATAAGAAATCACTCAAAAAAAAAAACTATTCGGCCTCGGCCACAACATCTGGTCGAAGCCGCCACGACCGGGGCAGTTGCCATGGCCCGGGGTTCCAAAATAAATAAATAACATATAATAAATAATAATAATAATAATAATGAAATAAAAAATTATACAATAAAATAAAATAATAATAAAGAGCAGTATGACAAAAGAAGCGTACCAGGTCAAAAAAATATTAGGAAAATGATTAAAGTGAAAATAATTTATATGAAAAAAAGAAGACATAAGAAAGGAAGGGAAAATATTTTAAAGATTGGAAAATATTCAGAAAATAAAAGGGAAATCTATTTCCTTATAAAAGAGTTTGATTCCTAATAAAAGATCTACCTGATAGAAGTTATTACTCCCAAACCACCTCGACCACTTTCGCTGGCTAGGGAGTGAGAGGCTGGTGATAGGGTAATTGGGTAAATACCTGACCCAAACCACAAGCAGGCGCATGGAAGTTAAATGATCACCAGTTACACATACACGACACAATGAAGAGAGGAATTACTCCAACGGCTCTCTATTGTTATTGTCCGACACTTAATGTAGGTTCACCATTATGCATCCGTTACATTCTATAAGAGTCGTTGCACCCATAGTATAAATAGTAGACCTTGTTATAGAGAGGGGGACACGCAAACATTCTATAATGATAACTATTGCTAGAACTATTGCTACATCATAATTATCTGAATATACTCCGGTAACAATATTACCGTCACAAACCTTAGCTCCATATGATCCAGTTCTCAAACCTTAGCTCTATATGATTCGATACTCAAACATTAGCTCCATATGATCTAGTTCTCAAACCTTCTCTCCATAAAATTTGGTTCTCAAACCTTAGCTCCAATATCAACTACTACTTAAAATTTCTTATGTATTTAATGCTCTAAACTTAATTTGATATCTTTATTTGATTTGGAGAATCCATTACTGCTTCTATTACTCCAACCTGTTCTTCCAATTCTTGCTCATAACTTATTCTCGAATTAATTCTCCTTTAATTATTTCTTCTAAACTCCTTGGCACTTAGTCAATAATAATGAGATACAATTACAAAAGAATAAAGATTTAATTTTTTTATCCTAAATTTACACTTGGCCTCATCAAAATTTAATTATATATATTCCTAACAAAAGAGATAAACAAAACCTAGCTAATTGAGTCTTAAGATGGTTATTATTGATGACTACTCCTAAAACAAAGGGAAAAAATTAATTGGAAATTAAAACTCTAAAACCAATTTCAAATTTTCCTTAGCTAGAAACACACCACCAAGCAACCTAATCGAAGCAATCTTACATGTGGCTATCCCTATTGATTCCAAGAGATCAACAACAAACTAAATTAGCAAAATAGCTACAGTAAAGTTGTCCTTGCTTTTCATGCCATTATGTCATCCACTATGTATTATATTGGCTTTAAACAAGTATGAAAGACCGCATACAAAGGAGAGGAATTATTCTCATAATTCCAACAAAAATTAGGTAAGTGAACTATACACATTCCCATGAGATATATAGTCACATTAACAATACATGAACAAGCAATCAAGATTAAATCCCTTAACCAATGTATCTTCTCCCTAGTTACAATAGTTAAGTGCAATTGTGGGTGTCTAATTTATGCCCTAACTCTCATCAACAAGACACAATTATAGCGAGGAAACATGTAATTCATGCCCTTAATTACAAGCATCAATAATATAAACTACAATTGCAATACAAGATATGAAACCCAAATATAGATACTTCATTAAGGAATTAAAGAACTAGGCACAAAAGTTCATAAACACTTTTTCACCCGAAAATCCCAAAGTAGCCTTAGCCAACCATAGCTAACATTGTCTCAATTACACAAATGTCAAGGAAAGTACAATAAACAAGGAAAGTAAAAAAAAAAATTAAAAGAAAAGGAATTCCTTTCTTCGAAGAGATTCTCAAGAAATGATGTTCTTCCAAACTTTTCATTTGCCTTTCAGTGTGACTTGCAGCTTCCACTCTCTTTTTTAACCTTAATGTGATTCTTTTCTCCAGAAGTGTTTGGATTCCTCATTTCCACATTTGAAAAGTAAAAAACCCATTATCGCTTACTCTTTTGTCTTATTCCCAAAAATACAACCAAGTCTAGGACAATCTTACCGTCGTTTAACCCCGAGCTTGCTCCAATCGTCCCTTCACTTCAATACATGTTTGACAATGGTCTCAATACACTAGTAACCATGAAAAAAATAATTAAATCAAGCATTAGACCATATTAATATAAGAAAGCAAGGGAGTAAACATTGAAGATGGTACGTAATTTAATGCACTTAAGCTAAAAAAAAATTAATCTAAAAAAAAGAGAAAAATATGCACAAATGATAATGTATTAAGGTGCAAAAGCTGTGATACGAGAGGGTGAGGTTACGTCCTCGAGTTGTCTATACAACTAAAAGAAGTGAAGAGCTCATGATAGAGCTATAACGTCTAGGCCCAAGGACAATTTGGTTAGGCTTGGAGATCTAAAAGGTAATTGGGTCCTGGAAAAAAAATTATAACTCGTGAGGAAGGTTTTTGGGGCCTAAATTGGATTGAGAGGGAGCAAAGTGCAAAGATTAAAAGGATGTGATATAAAATGAAGAATAGGAGAAAATTTGGGGGTCAAAGTATGCTAAGGCATAAAGTATAGGGTGCCAAAGCATAAAGACTGAAAATGAGCACTTAGGGCACGTTATGCGAAGTAGAAACAAAACAAAAAGGAAAAAAGTACCCAAGAAAGGGGGTCAGTTTTGCCACTTGCTCACCTAGCTTAGACGTTGGCTAATGCCACCAACCCCAACCAATGGTATTGTTGGGGGTGGCGGAGGCTAGATGATCAATGTCGGTGACTAACCTGCCAATTTTGGACCAGACGCTAATGTGGCCCTCGCCATCAACTAACCGGCCGAATGGCCAATAAGCCGACCCTCTACTTTGGTTTGGCAGGCCACTATTGTCCAAGCCACCATGGTATGTCGATGACGTAGTTTGACTATCAATCGGGTTATTCACTTATTCGTATGTGGATAGTTTGGCGGTTCTCCAATTGGATTAGTCTAAGCAGTGGGTAGTCTTTCGAGTTCCTTGCGAGACATGACAGATTGGCGGAAAATTTGACGGCTGATAGGGACACATGTGTGGTTGTGGCTTGGTGAGCATATTGGTCTGCATATTGGTCTACTGGTATTGTAACCCAATTGTAATATTCTATAGATTTTAGGCCTTATTATTATATTACTATTTTTTTATCCAATTTCACGATTTCAATCCAAGTTTGTAGTGGGTACATAACATAAAAAACCATCAACGTATAAATAAAATGATTGATAAGATCCACACTTAAATTTATTATATGAAAAAAATGTGTAGAATATCACCAAACTAAACATACTCAACCTCAAAAGTGTAAATTGTAACAAAATGTAGTTACTTCATTCTTTTAAGAGTACAAAATAGTAACATATCATACAATATTATATAAACCGCCAAATTATTTCTCTTTCTTGAACAAAATAACAAGTATAATTAAATAATAATTTATTAAAAATTAAATAACATAAAAAGTCGCATTAACAAACATCATAAAATAATGCTGAAAAAGATTCTTAAATCGAATGCCGTTAACTGGCAGGCAACCTTTGATTGTATATCTGTTGTCAATGGCAGGATCTGACAACATAAACGCCGTTGCCTTCACTCAACTTCGGATTGTTTTTCTCAAAAGCGATGCTACGTTTCACTTCAAAATTTACTCTTTTTAATGTACTACGGAGTATTATTTAGATTATTCCTTTAAAAAATAGATTTTTTATTTAATTACTAATTAGATTTTTTTTAAAATCCTAATAGAATATAGACTTTTATTTTTACATGTCCACGTCAGGAATATATTAAGGTTTAAATTTAAATTAAAAAAAAAAAAGTAAATAACATTTTTATTTGAGAAAGTAATACTTTTGACGCTTGGGTTGTTTCACTTTTAAATTTTTTTTATTTCTGTCAATTGATTTAAGCGATTTAGTCTCTTAATTGTCTATTATATTGCATTTCTTGTCCTTGGTATTATATAACTAAAAAATCCCATTAGCAAATTCTTTTTTATAAGGTTTTTTATTTAAAAATTTAAAATCAATATCCATGGTAAAAGTTTCATTCTCTTAATGTGAAAACCATTTTTAAATGTGAGAATTGATTTTAAATGATAAAAATAAATTCTTATGTTAATAGAGTTTGCCAAATGTATAAAATATAGACTAAAAATGCAACCTTATAAATAACTAATGGTCTAGCTAGTGACTTCTAGTCAATTCACGCTCGCAAAATATATATGATACGACAAAACAGTTAAATTAATTTGGTTATAATTTTCAATATTCTGAAGGTTGTGCATTGACAAAAGGTCGAATAATTGAAGTGAATTCAAGTCCGGCGGTCGAAATAATGTATATGAAGTCAATGATGGAGTCTGCTTTAATAATTTTTTATAAGTAGCATAAGCACAAAATTAAATTGGCTTTTATAGTTTTATGTTTGATGGAGAAGGCAAATTCTAATGTGAGATTGTATTACGAGTCTTAATACTTAAGATGGGTCGAGTCAAGAGAATTTTGATCTTATGGTATATAGGTTGGTCTCCTGTTAAACCGTTTTACGTGTCTCAATTTGTGAGATATATCGAATCTAATAAAAATGGACCATGATGGGATTATATTACAAATATCATCAATATTTAAGCCTTATATATAATATCAATTTATATCATAAATATAGTACTTTATAGCAAAACTGTAATAGATAATTTGCAAGAAATAAAGTAATAGCATATCATAATTGCAGATATAACCAATACTTTAAGCATTATATATAATATATACTTATAATAGCGTAAATGTAGTACTTTATAAGTGTGGGCTAGGGATGTCAATTTCTCCCGTTCTGTGTGGAGGTCCCCGATCCCCGCCCCAATGGGAACGAGGATGGGAAAAATTCGGGATTATTATTATTATTATTATTATTATTATTATTATTATTATTATTATTAAGGTTGTAGATATGTTGTATTTTATTTGGATATTGAATGAGTTATATTTTGTAATTGTGTATTTATGTTCTATTTTGCTATTTTGCATGAAAATTATTTAAATAATATATTTGACATTTTGATTATTATTGAGAATTAATGAAGATTTAAATTGTTAAAAAAATGAAGATTTAACTTGTTAAAAAATGAAGATTTAACTATTCAAAGATTAAAAATTTTATATTTAAAATTTTTATGTAAATATTGTGGGGTCGCGCTTGTGTTAGACAGGATCCGTGAGACGGGCCGGGTCAATATACAAATGTAATCCTTATACTAGCAACTGTAATACTAATTAAGAATAAAATGTTTGTTACTTATAATGAGAAACGTAATGTTTTGATAACAAATGTAATTCTTTAACATTTTGATGTAAGAGTATTACTTTTTTTATCAAAAATATTTATTTCCCGATGTGCACACGTGGCGAACCGTTCAATTCGGTAGCGTCATTACAAGTAGTAAATGTCTTAACTTTTTAACCTCAGTGTTTGCTTCAATCGTTGGGCGAAATTGCGGAGGTTGATATCAAGAGGAGGAAATAGCAATACAGTTCCAGCCGAAAATGTAGTTTTTTATTTTTTATTTTTGAGTTGCATAATGTACAAATCACTACAACAACTATATTCTAGATCTTCTAGAGTGCGAAACATAATAAAAATATATAATTTCACTATGAGTTCGGCCACAGAATGATTGGAATAAATTTAGCACATAAGTGCATAGGACTTGTAAGCTATGTGCACACGTTTAGGACCATAGATGCACATGATTTGAGGGGTGTGCAAACTACCGAAAAATTTCGGTTAACCGATCGAACCGAAAAAATTCGGTTAACCAATCGAAACGAAATTTTCGGTTCGGTTAATGGTTAAAAGAATCTTAAAACTTCGGTTAACGGTTAATTCGGTTCAAAATTTCGGTTAACCGAATTAACCAAACGATTAACCGAAGTTTTTAATGTATAAATAAATATAAATACTTATGTACTTATGTGATCCTAAATTCCTAATTCCTATTATGATTTGTATTTTATTTTAATTGGATTTATTATGATTTGTATTTTATTTTAATTGGGTTTATTATGATTTGTATTTTATTTTAATTGGATTTATTATGATTTGTATTTTATTTTAATTGGATTTACTATTTTAGGTGTTATTTTTAGAATTTTAAATTTTAGGTTTTAAAAGTTCGATTAATCGGTTAACCGAAAAAAAAAATTCGTTTCGGTTAACGGTTAAATGTTTAAAAATTTCGATTAATTCGATTCGGTTAACCGAATGCACGCCCCTACATGATTTCCCATATGCGCACACGCTTGCTACCATAGTCAACAATATTCCACACCAAGTGCACACGGTGCCTACCGGTAATGCACACTACTCCCACCACCCAGCGCACGATGCGAACCACAAGTGCACATGAGATCCACCGAAGTTGCACACATCCACCACAGTTCTCATAAGGGGTCCTGCTGCATTCGAGCAAGAAAAGCCAAATATACCGAAATATTTAGGCCACTGGCACAAGCTATTGATTACAGAAGTGCACACCAACAACCGAAACACTGCACACACTTAGCGGAGAAACCCACTATGAATCATGAACCTACATACAACCCAAAATCCAAGCGACAAAAAAAAAAAAAAAAAAAAAAAAAAAAAAAAAAAAAAAAAAAAAAAAAAAAAAAAAAAAAAA